>NC_050074.1:9827675-9977675 GCF_009764565.3 Dermochelys coriacea | reverse complement strand
ATGTCATTATGGATTTCTGTCCTGTGTCCCACCTCCCCTTTGCCCCTAAGGGCTGGTGTACACTCAGTTTTATTCTGGCTTTATAAACCAATATAGTTAAATCAGGGAGGCCCCTAGCATGGATGCAGTTATATTGATATAAAGGGCTTTTATTGTTTATTTCAGTACATTTACCAAAATAAGCTATTGCAATATAAATTCTTTTACATTAGTATCACTGCATCCACACTAAGAGGTTACAATGATGTAGCTATATTGGTTTATATAGTTAAATCAGCACAAAAACTGTGTGTAGGCTAGCTCTGAGAGAGCTGTCTACAAATGCTATATGTACTTCCTCATCTCCATGCTGGACCCACTCCATGTGGCTTCTGTTCTTTCCACTCCACCAAGCTGCTCTCAAATGAATTTAATCTAATCTCATGGATTTTAGTCCAGTCTCACCATCCTGCACCTTTTTTCTGTAACTTCCTTTCTTCCTTACATCTCGTTCTCCCTTGCTTGCTATGACTGTTTCCTCCTACCACTCAAGCTGCTCCGCCAGCATTTCAGTAGCTCTTCCTCCTTCCATGCCCCCTCTCTGAGGGCTCTTTTATTAACCATGCTGCTCTCTTCTCTTCTCTTCACCCATCCTGCGTGATCTGTCCTGTTCCTTATTCCTCTCTAACATTTCAGTAATCTGCTCCTAACAGCGAAATCTCCTAACACTTCATTCATCTTCTAGCTCTACTTCTGTGATGTTCTCCACTTGGGTGCGTTCATCATGGTCCCCTGCCAAAAGCAGCTTTCTTGTCCGTATCCTTGACCATGGCTCTTACTCCCCATTCTCTTTGAGTCACAGTATACATCATCTGATTTCTTGATTGGCTGACTACAAAGAGGAGCCATCTTGACTCATTTGCTCAGGATGGATATGAGGAAATATGCCCTGGAAAGCTTGAAGAAGGGAGCAGACATGCTGTCTCCAAAGACACCGGATAAGGTACTAGGCCACAGAACTTCTCAGATGAAGCTATTCACTTTGTTTTTTCCTATGAGGCTTTCCAGTGTTGAGGCTGATTTACTGAAGGCACATATACAATATGTAGTTTGGGAATGGGAAGGCTTGTTTGCTGGAAATTTTGCTATGTTAGTGCTGCTTAAAGGTGAGTGCAAAATACTCCATATTCCTATAGGCCAGGAATCCCAAATCAAAAGCTTCAGGATGCCTTGTATGTCTCTACGGTAAAATCCAGGCCCACTGAAGTCAATGGCAAAACTCCTGTTCACTATTATGGGGTCAGGATTCCATCCCTAGTTTTATGCAGTTGAACAACAGCTGCACTCAGCTGAAACTTCATACCTAAAAATCATCACCACAAGGATGAGTACAAATGACCTAATTTTTCCTTTTGATTCTCATTACTTCAGTTTTGTTTATTTTCATGTAGCCTCTCACTGAAACTTATTCTCTGGACCATCTGTGGTACCCTAGTGTGGAGAAGGCCAGCTTTGCTTCTGTTTCTGCCTGATATTATTATTGCATTAAACTTTCAATTGCTAATCTTTAATCCTGTGACCGGCTGTGTGAGCTGCTCATCTACATTTTGTAATGTTTTGGTGATACAGTTAGGCCCCAATTCAGCAAAGCATTTAAGCACATGTTTATGTGCCGTTGACTTAAATGTGGCTTAAACACTAGCATACATGTTTAGTTGAACAGGGATGGACTTAAGCATATGCTTCAGTGACTTGTTGAATCAGGGCCTAAAAGCTGTGCAGAGGGCTTCTGGCTGGAGACCAGCCTGGGGGTGGGGGAGGTCTGTTTATCTCTGCCCCTGTAATAGCTACTTTGGCTGCTGCTGTCCTAGTACCACATGATACATGTGCCATGTCAGCTGGCACCTGTCCTTTTCTGGTGGTGGGTCATGGAGTGGACTTGAGTACACTTCTCTGTAGGTGCTCTTGGCTTGTATCCATGTTGTCGTGGTTCCTATACATTGCCTAGGATTCTGGCTAACCTCTTTCCCCTATTGTGTGTGTGCCTGTAGCTTGAAATCATAAGCTCCTTTCTCATTCAAGGTACAGAATCCTAAAATTGTAGTTAATCTGATCCCTTATTAATCTAATCCACCATTAGCTCGATCCACAATCTTCTTGCCTGCCCTCTGCTCTTCTAGCTTTTCTCCCCTGAAAAGACAGTGTGGAGGACTATATACAGTATGTATGTATACAGTAAAGCAGAAATAATACATTTTTCTCGCTAACTTTCTCCCACCTTAAGCCTCCTCCACACACAGAAAGGCAGCATCTCATAAATGGCCACAATTTCCCCTCATTGCATGATGAAAAGGAGTACTTGTGGCACCTTAGAGACTAACAAATTTATTAGAGCATAAGCTTTCGTGAGCTACAGCTCACTTCATCGGATGCATCATTGCATGATGTTTGCATAAAATTGTCTTTTGTTCCCCCCCGCTTCCCCATTATTTGCTGCAGAAACTATCCATTCCCCTAAAAGTCTACAGAACAATGAAATTCTGGGAATGGGAAATTGCCTCAAAAAGGAACAGAGAAAACACTTACTTTCATACTCTCTACTAGCAATGCAGATAAGAGACAGATTTGCCTTCAGCATTCTTGGATAACACTAAATTTCCTACCCTCCCCCGCCCCCCGTCCCCTTGTGATGGTGCTCTAAGCAAGGGCACACAAGTCACATATCAAAGGCCAACAATAGTTTTACTTTTACCTAATGTTGTACTTTCAGTTTATGCTGTGTCTGCCTGTCCAGATTAACAGATTCGAGCTAGAAGTGTTTGTAAACAAAGATGAAGAAACTCTCCTAACTTTGCCTCAAGTACTGCAACATAGATAGTATAGCCATGCAATGAATGCCCCTAGGAAGGAAACAGATGTTCTCAGCAACCTACCCTTTGGCACTGAGCTTTGTATTAAAAAAAACAGCAGAGACTCTTTTAGTAATCAACAATCTCATGTACAAACACGCTGCACTTTTCCTACTCTTTATCATTGTCTAATTAAATTGCAGTCAACCTGAACAAAAAACATCCATATTTGTTGTAGGGAGTAAATAGGGGATGTGCTGGAAAATTAACATGTGCAATGTCTAGCTGCAGGTTGGAGAAGAAGAAGAATACTTACTTCCTTTTAGATAGCTGTATTATCAAGAAATTCATACATTGTGTTTGCTGGCAAACATTTCTATTTTAATAATGACACTTAAAATAACAAAAAGAAAAGGAGTACCGGTGGCACCTTAGAGACTAACAAATTTATTAGAGCATAAGCTTTCGTGAGCTACAGCTCACTTCATCGGATGCATTTGGTGGAAAAAACAGAAGAGAGATTTATATACACACACACAGAGAACATGAAACAATGGGTTTATCATACACACTGTAAGGAGAGTGATCACTTAAGATAAGCCATCACCAGCAGCAGCGGGGGGAAAGGAGGAAAACCTTTCATGGTGACAAGCAAGGTAGGCTATTTCCAGCAGTTAACAAGAATATCAGAGGAACAGTGGGGGGTGGGGTGGGAGGGAGAAATACCATGGGGAAATAGTTTTACTTTGTGTAATGACTCATCCATTCCCAGTCTCTATTCAAGCCTAAGTTAATTGTATCCAGTTTGCAAATTAAGTCCAATTCAGCAGTCTCTCGTTGGAGTCTGTTTTTGAAGCTTTTTTGTTGAAGTATAGCCACTCTAAGATCTGTGATCGAGTGACCAGAGAGATTGAAGTGTTCTCCAACTGGTTTTTGAATGTTATAATTCTTGACGTCTGATTTGTGTCCATTCATTCTTTTACGTAGAGACTGTCCAGTTTGGCCAATGTACATGGCAGAGGGGCATTGCTGGCACATGATGGCATATATCACATTGGTAGATGCGCAGGTGAACGAGCCTCTGATAGTGTGGCTGATGTGATTAGGCCCTATGATGGTATCCCCTGAATAGATATGTGGACAGAGTTGGCAACGGGCTTTGTTGCAAGGATAGGTTCCTGGGTTAGTGGTTCTGTTGTGTGGTGTGTGGTTGCTGGTGAGTATTTGCTTCAGATTGGGGGGCTGTCTGTAAGCAAGGACTGGTCTGTCTCCCAAGATCTGTGAGAGTGATGGCTCGTCCTTCAGGATAGGTTGTAGATCCTTGATGATGCGTTGGAGAGGTTTTAGTTGGGCGCTGAAGGTGATGGCTAGTGGCGTTCTGTTGTTTTCTTTGTTGGGCCTGTCCTGTAGTAGGTGACTTCTGGGTACTCTTCTGGCTATGTCAATCTATTTCTTCACTTCAGCAGGTGGGTATTGTAGTTGTAGGAATGCATGATAGAGATCTTGTAGGTGTTTGTCTCTGTCTGTGGGGTTGGAGCAAATGCGGTTATATCGTAGCACTTGGCTGTAGACAATGGATCGTGTGGTATGATCTGGATGAAAGCTAGAGGCATGTAGGTAGGAATAGCGGTCAGTAGGTTTCCGATATAGGGTGGTGGTTATGTGACCATCGCTTATTAGCACCGTAGTGTCCAGGAAGTGGATCTCTTGTGTGGACTGGTCCAGGCTGAGGTTGATGGTGGGATGGAAATTGTTGAAATCATGGTGGAATTCCTCAAGAGCTTCTTTTCCATGGGTCCAGATGATGAAGATGTCATCAATGTAGCGCAAGTAGAGTAGGGGCATTAGGGGACGAGAGCTGAGGAAGCGTTGTTCTAAGTCAGCCATAAAAATGTTGGCATACTGGGGCCATGCGGGTACCCATCGCAGTGCCGCTGATTTGAAGGTATACATTGTCACCAAATGTGAAATAGTTATGGGTCAGGACAAAGTCACAAAGTTCAGCCACCAGGTTAGCCGTGACAGTATCGGGGATACTGTTTCTGATGGCTCGTAGTCCATCTTTGTGTGGAATGTTGGTGTAGAGGCTTCTACATCCATAGTGGCTAGGATGGTGTTTTTAGGAAGATCACCAATGGACTGTAGTTTCCTCAGGAAATCGGTGGTGTCTCGAAGATAGCTGGGAGTGCTGGTAACGAAGGGCCTGAGGAGGGAGTCTACATAGCCAGACAATCCTGCTGTCAGGGTGCCAATGCCTGAGATGATGGGGCGTCCAGGATTTCCAGGTTTATGGATCTTGGGTAGCAGATAGAATACCCCAGGTCGGGGCCCAGGGGTGTGTCTGTGCGGATTTGTTCTTGTGCTTTTTCAGGGAGTTTCTTGAGCAAATGCTGTAGTTTCTTTTGGTAACTCTCAGTGGGATCAGAGGGTAATGGCTTGTAGAAAGTGGTGTTGGAGAGCTGCCTAGTAGCCTCTTGTTCATACTCCGACCTATTCATGATGACGACAGCACCTCCTTTGTCAGCCTTTTTGATTATGATGTCAGAGTTGTTTCTGAGGCTGTGGATGGCACTGTGTTCTGCATGGCTGAGGTTATGGGGTAAGCGATGCTGCTTTTCCACAATTTCAGCTCGTGCACGTCGGCGGAAGCAGTCTATGTAGAAATCCAGGCTGCTGTTTCGACCTTCAGGAGGAGTCCACCCAGAATCCTTCTTTTTGTAATGTTGGCAGGAAGGTCTCTGTGGGTTAATATGTTGGTCAGAGGTGTGTTGGAAATATTCCTTGAGTCATTTTTATGGTTGACTTAGAACAACGCTTCCTCAGCTCTCGTCCCCTAATGCCCCTACTCTACTTGCGCTACATTGATGACATCTTCATCATCTGGACCCATGGAAAAGAAGCTCTTGAGGAATTCCACCATGATTTCAACAATTTCCATCCCACCATCAACCTCAGCCTGGACCAGTCCACACAAGAGATCCACTTCCTGGACACTACGGTGCTAATAAGCGATGGTCACATAACCACCACCCTATATCGGAAACCTACTGACCGCTATTCCTACCTACATGCCTCTAGCTTTCATCCAGATCATACCACACGATCCATTGTCTACAGCCAAGTGCTACGATATAACCGCATTTGCTCCAACCCCACAGACAGAGACAAACACCTACAAGATCTCTATCATGCATTCCTACAACTACAATACCCACCTGCTGAAGTGAAGAAACAGATTGACAGAGCCAGAAGAGTACCCAGAAGTCACCTACTACAGGACAGGCCCAACAAAGAAAACAACAGAACGCCACTAGCCATCACCTTCAGCCCCCAACTAAAACCTCTCCAACGCATCATCAAGGATCTACAACCTATCCTGAAGGACGAGCCATCACTCTCACAGATCTTGGGAGACAGACCAGTCCTTGCTTACAGACAGCCCCCCAATCTGAAGCAAATACTCACCAGCAACCACACACCACAGGAACCTATCCTTGCAACAAAGCCCGTTGCCAACTCTGTCCACATATCTATTCAGGGGATACCATCATAGGGCCTAATCACATCAGCCACACTATCAGAGGCTCGTTCACCTGCGCATCTACCAATGTGATATATGCCATCATGTGCCAGCAATGCCCCTCTGCCATGTACATTGGCCAAACTGGACAGTCTCTACGTAAAAGAATGAATGGACATAAATCAGACGTCAAGAATTATAACATTCAAAAACCAGTTGGAGAACACTTCAATCTCTCTGGTCACTCGATCACAGATCTTAGAGTGGCTATACTTCAACAAAAAAGCTTCAAAAACAGACTCCAACGAGAGACTGCTGAATTGGAATTAATTTGCAAACTGGATACAATTAACTTAGGCTTGAATAGAGACTGGGAATGGATGAGTCATTACACAAAGTAAAACTATTTCCCCATGGTATTTCTCCCTCCCACCCCATCCCCCACTGTTCCTCTGATATTCTTGTTAACTGCTGGAATTAGCCTACCTTGCTTGTCACCATGAAAGGTTTTCCTCCTTTCCCCCCCCTGCTGCTGGTGATGGCTTATCTTAAGTGATCACTCTCCTTACAGTGTGTATGATAAACCCATTGTTTCATGTTCTCTGTGTGTGTGTATATAAATCTCTCCTCTGTTTTTTCCACCAAATGCATCCGATGAAGTGAGCTGTAGCTCACGAAAGCTTATGCTCTAATAAATTTGTTAGTCTCTAAGGTGCCACCGGTACTCCTTTTCTTTTTGCGAATACAGACTAACACGGCTGCTACTCTGAAACTTAAAATAACAAAATATTACAGTGGTGAGATCAACAAGATGGTGTGTACCAACATACGGGGTTAACCCAAAAGATATCCAGCAAGTTGTAATTTCTATAGTAATGGATATTTCTCAAAATATTCTGTTGATATTTGACATTGTAATGGATGGCACCATCTTACATCACTGTCACTTTCCAAACAAATGTCTGGCTTTTAAGGATGCTCCTTTAAAGGTTCATTTTTATCCTGCATCACGGGATGGGCTAATTGAAAATATGTATAGTTGAAAAATTTGATATTCTTTAAATACAGAAAGACTTAATCAGTGAGAGTTAGCATGAACACCAAAGAGCAATATTTGACTTTTACAGGTTTCAGAGTAGCAGCCGTGTTAGTCTGTATTCGCAAAAAGAAAAGGAGTACTTGTGGCACCTTAGAAACTAACAAATTTATTAGAGCATAAGCTTTCGTGAGCTACAGCTCACTTCATCGGATGAATTAGGTGGAAAAAACCACCTTTTTTTCCACCTAATGCATCCGATGAAGTGAGCTGTAGCTCACGAAAGCTTATGCTCTAATAAATTTGTTAGTCTCTAAGGTGCCACAAGTACTCCTTTCCATTTGACTTTTAAACCCTGAATCAAAATGGGATCAATATGTATGGACCTGACATGTTACATGAGCCCGTTGACTACCATGGAACTCCACAGTAGCATTGGCTTGTAAATTACAGAACTGTATTTTTAACCACGTTTTGCTCCCTTTTATTAGAATTTATTTTTTTTAAAAGAATGCAATATAAAAGAATGGGGAACTGTTACATTCTTACACCGCAGTTCTTTGTATTATTCTGCTCAGGATTAATAGCTTCTGGGTGTGGTAATAGATACAGTGCTTTTCATCAGTAGATCTCAAACTGCTTTACGAAGGTGGTAAATAGCATTATTCCCACCCATTTTACAGATGGGGACACTGAGGCATAGAGAGTGGGAAGTGGCTTGCCGCTGGTCACCAAGCAGGTTAATCCAGGAATAGAATCCCAGTCTCCTGAGACTAATGCCGTAGCTACCAGACCACAGTGCCTCTTCATATGCAATGGGTTAACTCCTTCCCTGTGTCACATGGGTATACTGAGTATCGGGCGGTTGCCAGTCTGAGCACCCCTTCTCCCTAGTGCTCTTTTGGACACAGACTCCTTTGCAGGATTGACACCGTGAGTGTAAAGTGTGGGCCTATCTGTCCTTCTTGCCGTTAAGCTACATCCTGAATTATGGCTTGCCAAGGAGGGGACATTACCAGGCACTCAGCTTGCCTGGGAGCATATTATTTGGCAGTAAATGCCCTATAAGGGTGAAATGGGGATGGGCCAGCAATTGAAAACATTCTTCTTAGCTGCCCTGAGTCATCCTACCCTTTACCGGCAGGTCGGCTCACGGATCCTTCATGAATCCTGCTGGCTCTAAACTCTCCAAAGTGGCCATACATAGTTAGAAGTCGGACTACTTGCAGCATAAATTACTACTCAGAATCGGACCTTGTTTGAACGTATTCATTTCTTTCAGGCGTTTCCAGCACTTGTTTGTAGGGCTTATTCTAGCTGCCATCATTCCTTCCGACTTCCAAAGATACGTGGAAAGGAGTGCCTTTTGGAGTGGTTGTAGTCTCTTGCCACGTGTTGGTGTTGATTACTTTTTGATAATTTTCACTTTCTTTAGAATCTGCATATTGGCAAAACCACACACAGTCCAAAACTCAGTGGCTGTGTTGAACCAAAGCCCTATGTTGGCATCTGAACCCCACCTGTCTCTCGTTTGCTTGCTTTAGGGAATATGGGGAGGATGCTTATGAATAGCTACTTCTGCTATCCAAACTAGTAAGAAACAAGTCCTATGAGAAAGAGAAGGAACACTGATGGCTTTGACATTGCTAAGGAAACTGCTCCCTTGGTAACCATGGTCAGTACATCTGTCTCGTTTTATCTCCAACTATCACATAAACACCATCGTGAAAAGAATATTAAAAAAAAATTTCAAATAGAAAAAAATAATGAAAGCGAAAGGGTTTTATTCATTTGTTTAGTGAAAAGTATAGGGAGACTTTGCTTTGAAGTTGGGTAATGTTTAGTAAGTTGAGTCTTGCTTGTCAAAGATGTGTCCCTGAAGAATTATTAACTTCTAAATAGAAACAATTTTTTTTCTTCTGCTTTGTAGCTCTTCGTAGCACATAGAAATGTTGGTCACTAACTCTCTGTTAATACTCCTGATTTACCCTAATCTCAGTTGGACTAGACAATGGTACGTCTGGAAGAAACTGAAAGTCAAGTAGCTTAGGGTGATACGACCAAAGTAAGAGCTTAAGACAGAAGTTCTTTCATTCAGGAAAAAAGTTCCTGTTGACTTGGGCTTGGGTTGTAGTGCTAATACAAAGTCTGATTTTGCAAAGTGCCAAGGACCTTCTGACAGGAGTTCAGCACCCTATAGGATCAGGCCCATTAGTAACAAGCATTGGCTTTGCTGATGGTAGAATACTGCTCAAATCCATTAGTAGATAGGAAAAAGGAGAACATGCCAAAGGAAATCTAGAATGAGATCCTGGCCCCACTAAAGTCAATTGGAGTTTTGCCGTTGACTTCAGGTATGCCAGTATTTCACCCCAGGTCTACAAGGACCTTGAGTGTGAGAGCCTGATGCAAAAGAAATACAGCTTTTCTCAAAAGAATAAAAGAGCCTAAGCCAGACACTACTAATAAAGTTTCCAAGCCAAATAAGGCAAAATTAATATGTCAAATAACCAGAGTATAAGCAAATAGAATGTGCACATTTTAGAGAGTCTACACTCATCAATACCTGGCACATCAGGGCAAATTGATATCAGCAGTTTGGTAATGTTTTTGTATTAACGCTAAAAATATTTGATAAACTTAGGTGAGCTATTTACTTTTATGTCAGGAGCAGCATAGAGAAGACAGACACAATGGGACTTTGATTAGAAAAGAATCATCTTTTGGAAGTGGGAAAAATATGAAAGATAATCAAAGAGAAGAGGACAAGTTATCGACAAGCTTTAAGGGATGTTAAAGTCAGAACAATAGGAATAAATGCCCTTAAGAAAGCCCATTTAAGGAGCAATTCAGTGCTAATATATCTTGGGAATAGGCAACAGTGAGATAGATATCCTGATTTTATGTATGGTGTCCAGGTAGCAGAATGTGGCTTTCTCATTTGAATGACATTTGGAATATGCTGCGCATAGTTCAGGAAATGTATCAGGAAGGAATTTTATCAAAAAAGGCACTCATTCATAACTTCTTACAGACGTTCCCCCTTGAACCATGCTAATTTGGGCAACATGCCTTGATTGTCAGTTGGTTTTGACTCAGATGAACTATCTTTCATCAGTTTGTCCAATGCAAACATATTAAAACCACCACCAATCTTGCAATATCAGTTAGACACACTATGCCTTCTCCTTTTACCTATTTCTTTTTAGATAGCTATTGCAAAGACATCTATTGTTCACTATTAGTTGATTCCCTACTGTCATTGTCTCAGGTATCTAGCAATAGCACAAATACCCTTTTCCCACAAATATGTTTCACAATCCTGCATCTCATTTTTTATGGTCAGTCTTTGCAACAATTTAGTTTTCCAAGCCTCTTTACTACAAAGAGCACCATATATAACACCAAGTCATTGAATGTTGGGTTCATCTTCATTCAGCCATCAGAAATGGTAATACCAATACCATCAACATTAATAGGATGCAATGAATCATTTCTCTTCATCATTTCCCATTATCCCATGTAAATTAAATATCCGAACTGCTTCTTTTCAGCAGAATACCTGTACGATATACGGCAGCAGAAGGCTCACATGGCTATGAAGTAGCTGTGGTGGTGCATAGAATGAGCTTCCATCTTGAACAGTCCCTTGCAAGTCTTTTTCCTTGGGCAAGAATTAGTATGCGAGGATTTAGGCTTCTTAAAGCCTTCAAAATGGCACCTTCCAACCTCATTCACGGTCAGCCTCGTGCTCCACTTCCTTCAAACTCCGCTCTCTGTAAAAGTGTACCTTCCTCTGCCTGTTTGCCATGATCCCCACCATTGCACCTGTCTTGGTCTCAGTTGGTCTAAGACTGCATCTTGCTGTGTTCATCTCTCTATCTGCATTTGTGACCAAATAAAGACAATGAATGTTAAGAATATATTGTAACTTTTGACACTGAAAACTATTTAGTTTCCTCTTCTCAGCTGCTTTTAACAGACATGTTTCTGCTCCATATAACAGGGTTGTCATCACTACCACACTGAACATTCATATCTTAGTTGTGACACAAACATCCTGCCTCCCGAACAGATGCCTTTGAAGATGCTGAAATGCCATTGATGCAAGACTGATCCGACATGTGACTTCTTCCATTATAGAACTTCCTGCTGCCAACTGACTACCCAGATAGATAAAACTATTCACCCATTCCCTGACATTGCCACCTGTATGCAACATCGGCATGTCATTTGTCCCTGTTTTATAGGAAGGATGCATAACTTTGGTTTTATCACCATTGATCTTAAGTTCCATAGATTCTGCAGTTTTTCACAGCTCTTCCAGCATTAGCTGTAATTGTTCAGTAGTCTCTCCAAGCCAGGCAATATCATCTGCATATTCTGAAGATGAACGTTTAAATTTCACACCTTCTACTTTGGCCTCAATCAGCTTTGTAATGAGATAAGTGAGAGAATACTTCCCAAGTGTATCCCTGATTCTGCTGAAAAAACAATGTGTAATACAATCACTCACCCTCAGACAGCTAAAAGTTTCTCCACCAGTTACAGTAAGTTCTCAGTCCCCCCCACCCACCAATACTGGTGGAGCAGCGTCTGCAGTGCTGATTGATGCACCGAGTCAAAAGTGGCTGTAAAGTCTACAAACACAGTGTTAACTTTCTTTTATCACTCTAGCTGTTTTTCAATAATGTTCCACAGAGCCTATAGGGCATGGATTGTAGATCGACCTGTACGGAAACCACACTGGTTGTGTCTCATTTTTGGTCTGAGACAGTATTTCAGTTGGTTCAGTAGTATGATCGTAAATACCTTTCCTAGGACTGACAACAGTATTAGTCCCCTCTAATCTGAGCAAGCTGATTGCTCTCTTTTTTTCAAAAAAGGGATACAGCCCGTTTTTCCCAATGTTCTGGAATGTGACTGGTTTCCGAACTTGACTTTATATGCCAAATATATTTCTGGGGTGAGGAGAGGGAAGGATGGTCTGGTGGGGGTTGGGGGGTTCATGTCCCTGCTCCACCACAGACTCCCTGAGTGACTTGCACAAGTCACTTAGCTTTTTGTGCCTCAGTTTCCCCATATGTAAAACAGGGATAATAGCAATACCATACTACACAGCAACTTTGTGAGGATAAATACATATCAATTGTGAGGTGCTAGATAACAAGGAAATGGGGAACAGATAAGTTAAGTAATAATTAAGAAAAGCACTGTCAGTTTTGGCATGGTATAACTTTATAAGGAAATCATACTGACAATTTTTGTTTTTTATTGTTTTTTTCAACTAGTCCAAAATTTATAGCTAGGTCATTGGTATGGGAAAGAGAGTTTGCAAGATTTCCTTCTGTATAAAAGGATATTTCATAAGAGAACTGAAAAGCAATAAGATCAATATTTGCCACTGCTGTGTATCAGAGTTCAGATGCTGGATTATATTTAAGATCTGGAGGAAGACCTCACCTCAGTTAATGCATTGCTGATATGTAGCACTAGTTTGGTGAGTGGTTTAGGTCTTTCAGTTCTAGGCTCTAACCAAGGTAAACAAACAGAAAACTAAGATTAGTTAGCACGGGCTACGAAGGATACTAAAAATACGGCCATCACATGATGCTGAACGTCCTCTGCAGTCATTTGTTATAGGATAGCTGAGATCAAGAACGTTTGGGGTGACATGTAAAATCTGCGCCACTTATTTAACCCCTCTGTCAAACTGAATTGGTCTATTGTTGCTGCTTTAGCCTGGAGAAACAAATGGAGCGGGCCTTGGCTGGCATATGCTAAGGAGTCAGCCTTACTGTCTCTATGGCAGTTTGACAAAGCGGCCAAAGGCAAAAGGACGGGTTTCTTCGCGTTATCTTTGTCAGCTAAGGGCCTCCACAAACAGGTCTCTCCGGGCTGATATTACAACTGCAGTCCAATCTGTAGGAGCCCTTGGCTAGCACATAGCTAATGACTGCTGCGAAATCAGCCTCCCTGGCTTTGAGGTGGCTCAAATGGTGACCTAGCGGACATGCTGGCTGGATGAGGGCTCCCAAAAAGTAGGCCACTGAAATTTCTAATTATGATCATGCCTTGATGCATTTATTTCTTCCCCGGTGTGGGAGAGAGGCACAGTCTAAATACTTTCCCAAACAAGAAACGAGAAATTGAGCTTTTAGAGCCCATACCATGACAATGAATCACTGGAAAACAGGTTCTTTAGGCCCACCCTGTTACTATCAGGCTGCTATAACAGTTTTCCTGACTCTCCTGGCTGGGCTTGTATGCTCAATAACCTGTGGCCCAGTATTTAAAGAGTCCATAGTCCCTTCGCTCCATCCCAACAAGATGATCCTAACCAAAAACATTGAAAGAGAAAAATATCAAACTAAAAAGTTAAGTGGATTAGAACACTGTGAAGAAAATATTTATGGAAAGAACATACTTTTGTGTAATAGTGCATCTAGGGTGCGTCTGCCATCCTTGTATTGGAATCGAGCTAATCAGAAACTCTTTGATGAAACATTTTTTGTTAGAAAATTGAAACAGAAACTTTTTGCAGGGACTTATGAATTTTGACAAAATCTTCTTTAGGAGGGTTTCTCAGGTCCAGGATGGAATTTATCATCAGAGAAAGAGAGAGTGAGACCAGAAGAACCAGTAGCCTAGTGGCTAGGGCACTTATTGTAGAAAAATCAGGTTCAAGTCTCTGTTCTTCCTAATTCAGTGTTTCCTACAGCACACTAGCCATGAGGCTATAGAATAATTCTCATTCTTTCATTCTGGCCTAATTAATATTTAATCATTTATACAAAGTACAACAGCTGAGATTGAATCTGCTCCAAATTAAGTAGAGCAGGGACTGGCCTCCCACATCCCAGGTGAATGATCTAACACTGGGCTATTTGCGGTGGGTTTTCCTCTCTTTTTTTCCACAAAATAATTTAAAAGGTCTCGCTTTTGTTCCAATGAACAATGAAAACAAATTCCAAAACCTCAATTTTTTTTTTGTGAAACAGAATTGTTGTTTTCTGGCCAGCCCTAGATGTTAATCTCATAAACAGTAGGCCAACTTCTACTCTCTGAGCTATGCCTGTTCATTGACTGAAGGAGGAGAGATGCGTATGTATGATGGAAAGCAGAGATTGTCCATGGAATTTTAAAACAAGTATAAACCCCCAAAGTTTTAAAGTGAAATTAAGATCATGTATAATTTGAACAAGTTTGCCCTTGAGACGAATGGAGAGCATATCAGCTGGCTCTAGCTAGCCTGTTTTCCGCAGCACTCTGTAATAAAGAAATGAAGTACAGTGTGTACTTTTCTGGTGAAACATTTAGATTGGCTACTGACACACTGTAAATGTTTATAAAGAAAACAAAATGTGGATGTTGGCCATTTTAATTAAAACTTGCAGAATCAGTTTACCCCCAGTCACATGATCTCTGAACCATATTCTGTCTTCTTTGGAGACATTTGCTTGGCACTACAGTAACAGGGAACCGTAAATCTTACAGACAAACTACTCGCTTGGTTGACTGGCTTGGTAAGTGATGTGGCTGATATAGACATTGCCAGGTATCTGATCTTTATCTGAAGGTGAAGATTAATATCTTGTGCCCCGCCACCTAAATTTGATTTTAACACTTGAAAGCTCAGAAGCAGTTATTTTACTGGAGAACGTAGGCAGCATTAAAACTTTAACACACACAGGCCACTGTCTTGTTCATTCTTCTGTCATGCTGCATCAAGTAAAATCCTTTGCTCTCTTGCTTGCTAGGGATACTGGAGCACCAAAATTGTAGTATTGGTGAAGAGCTGATTGCTGTGTTCTCTTGTTCGATTTGCACGGTGCGTGCTCTGTTAAAATAATGAGAGAACACTGTTTTGTGACAATTCTGCTGCTACTGTCACTTATTTCACCTCCTAACTATTAAACCTTTTTTCAAGTGAAGTAAGGGAATCTCATATTTAGTTGTCATATAATATTTCCATCACTGAGCTCTGCTTCTTTGCTCTTTGTTAAAAAATATATTAAAAAAAGTCCCTCCAAAAAGTGTTGGCACATTTGTTGGTCATGTAATGAGAGAGCTGACAACACTGGGTAGAGACATAACTTCAGGTTAATCCTGGTGGATCTATTCAAGTAAATACTGTTACCCAGGGATTACTTTGCCTCATTGTGAGTGGGTGCTGCCTAAGCCTTCCCACGCAGCTCTTGTTAATGCACTGAACTGCCTGCCTGCAAAACCAATGCCTGTTCTATGTAGGTTTTGGCCACTGTCAAATTGTTACCAGTAACTTTGAGCTGTGAACAAATGTTAACTAAAGAGTGTAGCCCAGTTCAGCCCCTGAAATAGGGAGCCTCCCGTGTCACAGAGCTGCAGGAGTGGCTCCTAACTTCCTCCCTGTAATGCAGGGATTACAATTAGTATGGGGCTTTTTCATCTGGCATAAGATAGAGCAGTGTTCAGGTCCCATGTAGAACAGCCTCAGGATCAGGGGAGAGCAAAGGTGGCTTAACCCACCTTTGTAAACTCCTTTCTCAGTGGTTAATAATGAAAGCTCAGTACTGGGCCATCATTTGGACTATTAAATACCCAAGGCCTGATTCTCCATGAACTTGCTCCTTGCATAGTCTATGTGCAAAAGGGTTATAAAATATTATCAAATCAGAATGTGCTGGCATTGTATATAGATTAGCACAGGTGTAAATGTATATGACTCTATTAGAGAGACCAAGTGGGTAAGCTAATATCTTTTATTGGATCAACTTCTGCTGGTGAGAGAGACAAGCTTTTGACTTACACAGAGCTCTTCCTCAGGTCTGGGTGTAGTCTCACCTGTGGGATACCAGAGCGCTGTGGCTGCCCCCCTCCCTCTTGATGTTTCCCTCTCTTTCTGTTTATTGTATATATTCTACATATTGCAAAGGCTAATGTTGAGGCTTAATTTTGAAGCCAAATATACATTGCCTAAATCTCATGTTATCCTGTGCTTCAAGCCCCACCTTCTCTGCAGAATTCAAGCCAAAAGTTTTTACTTCCCCACTTTCCGTAACTGTGTGTTCTGGAGCTCAGAACTGGCTTTTAAACTGAAGCAACTGCTGTGGATCTAAAACAATTCTTTTTGATTTCAAACAGCAGGGCACATCAACTAAGGGCTGGAGTACTTACAGCTCCATCAACAACTCGGTGATAATGAGCGGAGTCCTAAAATTACCCATCTATTGATGATGGCTTGAATGTAGCAGACATATCTGAAAGACAGTCACTGGCTCTGGCTGCATCCTGAAACTGGAAATATTAGAATAATAGAATCATAGAACTGGAAGGGACCTCGAGAGATCATCTAGTCCAGTCCCCTGCACTCATGGCAGGACCAGGTATTATCTAGACCGTCCCTGACAGATGTTTGTCTGACCTGCTCTTAAAAATCTCCAGTGATGGAGATTCCACAACCTTCCTAGGCAATTTATTCCAGTACTTAACCACCTTGACAGGAGGCTTTTCCTAATGTCCAACCTTAACTTCCCTTGCTGCAATTTAAGCCCATTGCTTCTTGTCCTATCCTCAGAGGTTAAGAAGAACCATTTTTCTCCCTCCTCCTTGTAACAACTCTCTTGAATGGTTTTCCCCCTTAGACTTGGTTTCCATGGGATCTTACCTACCAACTCCCTGAGTTTGGTAAAGTCTGCCTTCTTGAAATCCATTATCTTTAGGGTGCTGTTTTCTCTTTTACCATTTCTTAGAATCATGAACGCTACAATTTCATGATCACTTTCACCCAAGCTGCCTTCCAGTTTCAAATTCTCAACCAGTTCCTCCCTGTTTGTCAAAATCAAATCTAGAACATCCTCTCCCCTAGTAACTTTCTCCACCTTCTGAAATAAAAAATTGTCTCCAATACATTCCAAGAACTTGTTGGATAATCTGTGCCCTGCTGTGTTATTTTCCCAACAGATATCTGAGTAGTTGAAGTTCCCCATCACCGCCAAGTCCCGTGTTTTGGATGATTTTGTTTGTAGTTTAAAAAAAGCCTCATCCATCTCTTCTTCCTGGTTAGGTGGTCTGTAGTAGACCCCTACCATGACATCACCCTTGTTTTTTACCTGTTTTATCCTTACCCAGAGACTTCCAACAAGTCTGTCTCCTATTTCTATCTAAACCGGGGTACAAGCGTATACGTTTTTAATATATAAGGCAATACGTCCTCCCTTTCCCCCATGCCAGTGCTTCCTGAGCATGCTGTACCTTTCTATACCAATATTCCAGTTATGAGTATTATTCCAAGAAGTCTCTGTGATACCAACTGTGTCATAGTTGTGTGTGTTTACTAGTATTTCGAGTTCTTCCTGCTTATTCCCCATACTTCTCTCATTAGTATACAGATGTCTAAGATACTGATTTGATTTCCGCCCTATGTTCTCTCTCACCTCTCCTTTATCCCTCCTATATACTGTTTTTTTATCACACTAAGGTTAATTATTTTTTTTGGGGGGGGGCAAAAACATGTGACTCCTTTTGCTATCTTCAAGCATGGCAAGTTTTTGAACTTTACAGCTACAATGCTGCTTGGTATGTTACTTTACTCTGTCCATAGAGAGAGAGAGAGAGAGAGAGCAAACTCACATTATGGCTTTTAAGTTAAAAACCCCTGTGTATGAAAAGTAACAACCGGTATAATTTAGCTGTTATTGTGACAAAATAACATCCGAAGATCAGAGTCAAACTGTCCATTGCATTGCAATGATTTGCTGTAGTTAAGGGGAACATTTTCATGGAGGGTGCAGTTTCTGCACATGATTTTTCCCCTTTCTTTGTTTTATGTAGGTGGTGTCAAAGATGCTTTGGCTTCACAAAATGGGAACCAACTGGAGAAAGTGTAAGTCGTCTCTGGAGGTTGTCAGGCTGGAGCTTCCTGTTTACCAATAAGGCAGACCAGTAGCTTTTTCAGGCTGGTTTTGTTTCTGCATCCAGGCACAGACACAGTTTCTTCGGACTTTTAGCACAGCATTGCTGAGTGCATGCTAATTTGGGGAGTTGTGGAGCAGAGGCTAAGCCCTGTTTTCTTCAAAATGCATGGCAGTATACCACAAAGACAATTCTAGCACATCAGCGCTCAGCGATGCCTTGTAGGTCCAACTTTATGATTTGTTGGAGTAGCTTTCAGAGGTAGAGGTATTTCCAGAGGTCAAGCAATAGTCTGCTTATACAATATAGTGTATTTATCAGACATGCCACTAGGTTAAAAGGCTGCTGAAACATACAGCTCTTCAGAGCCTTGGGGAGACCTGAAGAAATCTTGATAGGCAGCTTTTAGTGTAATACATTGTTTAAAATTTCCCCTATAAATTCAGATCAGTAAACACATTTTTCTTTGGGTTACACTGCTGCCTGTAATTTTCACAATATGGAAAAACATATTTATTTTAAACAGCACATGCTACTTATCTAGGAAAATTTGTAGTAATTTTTTAAAAATACCCCATATACAAGAAAAGTAGTTCTATATTTTTTTAACAAATGCTTTTAAACAATTTGGCAAAACATAAAAAGTGTACTCTGTTGAAGATAAACTATGTAAAATGTGAACAACCTCTTGAGGTAAATCAAATAATGGACTGTTGGCCTATTTTTCAAACCATTTCTCCTCAGTAGCTTGACATTTGATAGGATTATCTATTACTGTTGGATTTTGGTTGACTCTCTGGCATGCCGGAGAAGATTGTCATCTTGTGATTTAAAGAGAATAGAGCCAAGCATGTGAAACTGCACACAGAGAAGAAACCTTTGACTCATAACTGAATCTTTTTTAAAAAGAAAGAACAAGAATTTGTCTTCAGCTTGTTTTGATACACTCACTGTTAATGAAATTATTCAGTGATAACTTTCCATTCTAAATGTAGCCTTATTATTTGTTAGCAAGGCTCTTATGGTATTCCATAGAAAAGTACACAAACATTGCAAAATATGGTAATGGTCGAAAGATCTGAGGAGGGTGAATTTGATTAAACGCTTGTGACATGTAAGCTTTAATTCAAAAATGTCAAAGCCATTTGTTGTGATCTTAAAAAGAGCTTGGGGATCTGTATGAATCCTAGGAGCTGAAACAATTCCAAGGCAAAATCACTTCTAATAGGAAAGGCAATAGTGTATAAAAGTGAAATAAACCATATACCATACATAAGCATGTAAATATTGGCAAAAAACTTGACCATTTAGCATTTCCAAAATACCCTATGTCTATTTTTACTAGTAAGCCTTACAACTGGGACGGCGGGGGGCGGGGGAAGAATGAGTTAGAGTGGGCTTTTTATTATGCATGGTTTTATTTCTCTGGATTTCAAAATTACCTAGCATGCATTTTAAACTTTTTACAATTTACAGGGTATTTTCATTTATATTTAAAAAAGGCTAAACACTAAGATATGTCTCTGCTTTGCATTCTAATTCCATGTAACTGATTTGCACATCAGAACAAAAACCTAATTTTCAGATTATGAATCATGCACGAAGAAATAATTATTGTTCCACTAGAAAAAAAATGTTTCCACTTCCCCCCCTCCCCCGCTCAATTTATGTGAACAGTTTACAGGTTGCTATCTTTCACAGACCACCATCTATCGCTCTTTAGGGACCAGAATAAGGCAGACATGCAACTGTTTTGACTGCATTCTTTTGCTTGCAACATAACACTTGCCTTTTATTATTTTATCTTTCACAATCAAGGGGTGACTAAATGGTTGCAGGTGGTGATGAAAATAAAAGCCATCCATCATTATTTATTAGGCATGAAAAAGATACACAATAAAGTAATTTAATCTCAGAGCAGACAATTATTTCCACATATTGATAATACAATGTGCAAACTGTCATGAATCCTAATATGATGTTCGCTTTTATTGGTGAACCACTAGTAGCAATACAAATAATGAAATTGTATCAAAAAGAAAAAAAGAAGGTACTTATTTGCATATACCAGTACTATCAGAGAGAAACATCATTACAAACTTTGGAAAATGTAATAATCTCAATTGATTCATTACTTTATTTCTGAGGTTTGAAAATGTGAAATCAGAGATTGCATGAACTAAATATTTTAATTGCTGTGTCATTAAAATACTTCCTCAACTTTTGATAAAAGACAACTTCAGAACCATGAACATACTACTATATAAGCACTAAGAGTTTAGAGCCTCTCAGATCTGCTAATCTGTTTACATGTTTATGAGAGGCACTTACGCCATTAAAAATAATTAATAAAAACTTTGCTCAACACGGGCCTGATTCAAAGACAGCTGAAGTCCTTAGAAAGAGTTCAGTGGGCTTTGAATAAGGGCTTCTGTGGCTAAGTGCAATAAATAAAGTACAATTGGATCCAATTTGGACAAAAGACTTCACACATGCATATTTTTAAGGGTGACATTTAGCCCTAGGCTGAGTGCCAGCAAAAGGTCTTTGTGCCACTTAAGGCCCACTTAAGCTTTTTCTTTGAGGACTTGAGTGGATTTTAAGTGGTGCATAGGCCTGGTCATGGAGATATATATATATACAGGGTCTCACTTTATAAATGGGGATTACACATAAAAAATATAACCACAACAGTATACCTGATTTACATTTGAATTACCATAGCTGGGCATCCAAATTAGACATTTACTTGCTCACCCAGTTATGCATCTAACTGGCCATTTGCGTGCACATATACCCAATATAGGCCTTTGGACTTGGTAACGTATGTCTGCAGCATTTTTATGTATCTTATAAGTGACTAGAGTGAGGAAGATTTTTTAAAATGTTCTCTTAGGGATTGGGTACCTGCTAGAAAAATCTCAGTGGATTCGTAATTTTGAGAAGACCTGTAAACTAGCTGTGCACATTTAGTTTTGAAATCAGTTGTTCAAAGGTGTGAGGAAATGTTGAAAATGATCTTGGAATTGGTAGGACAGTCTCCTTATTTCTCTGTATATAAACACACAATCTTAACCTCTCATCCTGCAAACAGTATGAACATAATGGGACTTGCCCTGAATTTGCGCTGAAATGGAGAATTTAAGTTTTCTTTATTTATAATGAAAGCTGGGCCAATTGTTGGTCATTCAAAGGAATCTAATCTGGTTGAACAATCTTTCCATGCTCATAAAAAGATAAGAAAGGTCATGGTGATTTATGGGATGGCATTGTGTAACCTAGCAAAATTGGAAGATTTTACAAAATGACTCCAAAATATCTGCAGAATTTCACCAAAAGGCCTGGGAAATGCTGGCAAATTTGTGAAACATGCTTAAAACATGCTGACATTTTGGGCTGATCCTTTGTGTCACCACAAATATTTGGCAGTGTGGAAAACCAGAGGTTTTGCTTAGCCCTAGTTGGAATCAGATAACCAATCAGTCTTGGAGGCTCTCTCTAGAAATTCCTCATATTTTTGGAAAGCAAAAGGTTTTCAGGGGAAGCCCTAGCTTTGTTATGCATTTGATTGCTATGGGAGGAGAAAATGCGAATCAATGGCTATTCAGAAGAATGGGCAAGGCCGAGCTTTGCTGAAATTCAATGGATTGTTTCTGTCCTTAAATTAGTGTTATTTTCCCCCTAGGAACATGGAGAAAAAATCTTTATTAATTATACATTTTTGTTTGTTATTATTTATTACAGTGTCCTCATTACATTGCACCATGAGTGATCATTTCACTGTGAAGTGGGTGTAAAATGTTATGAAACCAGAAAGGCAAAGGGTCATGTCCAAAGCTCCTCTGCATCGTGGTGATCTCTGGCTGGTGGAATAGCAGTACCAACTGGACAAAGACAGAATAGCCCTGAGATGGCGCCGTTTGGTGCCCCGAGATGGCTCCCACCCCACTCAGTTCCTGCTCCAAGTGGCATTCAACAAGTCTTGAGAATTAGGCACAAAGAGTGTCCTGAATTGTCCTCCTGCCTCACAGTCTGCACACCATGGGTGAAATCCTGGCCCCATTCATAGATTCATAGATATTAAAGTCAGAAGGGACCATTATGATCATCTAGTCTGACCTCCTGCAAAATGCAGGCCACAGAATCTCACCCATCCACTCCTGCCCCATTGAAGTAATGGGAGTTCTGCCACTCACGTTAGTGACACCAGGATTTCACCCAGAGTGCAGATCTCTATCCACCAATGTGGATGGCTGTCAGCAGCCACCATGGTCCCATCTCTCCACATGATCCAGACTCTTTCCACATGTATGGGGTGGCAGAGCAGAGACTGGGTGAGCCATGGGGAGGAATGGTGGTTAGGTGGGCCCTGGGGCAGGGCTGCTTATTGTCCCTCTCTGGCCTACAGAGATTTCCCAGAAAAGCTAATCCAGCCTGGATTACCTTTATGCAGTCTGAACTTCTATGCAAACACATAGACACAAATTATTCCATGTGAAAGAACTCAGTTCTAAAAGAGCAAAATATCCTGGAAGTGACATGTGAGTAACTCCTCTGGGAGCATGCTCTGTATGCATTGTGTGTACCAATAAATGCTAGAATGGGTAAAGAAAAACTGACCATTGGAAACTACTGACTTCATTGATTGCTCAAGAACTGATCATGTTTGGCAGAGGCCGAGCTTTGGTAAACCGTACCACAACCAAGCAAAAACAAGGAGACAACATGGTATACAGTAAGTTTTGTGGTCTGGACTATGCAAAAAAGACAAATTCCCAGTTCAGAACCCAGCATAAATACTGGAGAAAGATGTGAGGATAAAGAAGGAGAGATATCTTCTTGCCCATGTGCCCACAGAAAGGCTGGACAGCCACACCCTGGAGCCTATTTCAGCCTGTTGATGCTCACCTACATGCACAACAAGGCCCTGTCTCAGGAAGGGGACTGGAGGCTCCACACAGTGATAAAACTTCTGGTCCTGCTGCTCTACCAAACTAGCCAGCTTCCATTCCCCCAACATCAAGCCACCTACTATGCAGCGGAACCTCAGCAATTCAGTTGGTGGTGGCCAGAGAGGTGAGGTTGGATGTAGAATCATAGACTTGTTGGAATGTAGGGCTAGAAGGGACCTTCAGAGGTTTTTCTAGTGGTTCTCCCAGCACTGAGGGAGGACCAAGGATAGCTAGACCATCCCTGACAGATGTCGATCTAGTTCTCTAAACACCTTGATATAGTGATGGAGATTGTGCTCTATAAGTATACACATTTTGAAAAAGCTATTGTTCCAGCTAAGCAGCCACATTCCGAATGACAACAGGATGCAAATTCTCAGCCTTAAATCCCAGCAGTCTTTTGAGAAGTATCATATGAAAACAGCCCATTCTTATACCTTGCATTCATTGTGATCCTCATTACAAAGCAAAAGCAGCCAACCCAACTTTAAAATTAACCAAATGTAACAAAAATATCATGTCTCAAACTTTTTCCTTTCTATATCAAATTTCAGCCTGGAGTGAATCTGTGCATTCTGTTGATAATTCCCTGAATTAGAGGGTTTGTAATGGAAATGTTGACTAATTCTGAACTATCATATCAATAATAATATATTTGTAAATGGGAAGAGAATGGCCACAAGATATGCTTAGGTAAACTCCCTTTATTATAGCTCACATCAACCCCCTGTTCAAATACGTGTCTCCTTCAGTCATGACAAACTTTATCCATTGTGTGTGTGGCTTCTCCTCCTAAGAATGCACACTGATAAGTGTAATAAACAGGTTAGTGTGAGGGGGATATTGATAGATGTTCTATAATGTGTGTTCCATACACTGGGCACACATATTGCATATCACTGAGGCTAATTCTCCTCCTTTCACACTGGCATAAATCAGGAATAAATGCAGTCATTGATGTCTTACACCAAGGTAAATGTGGTGAAAGGGAGTGGTGATTTTTAGTGTGTGAAAAAATAGTTTAATATGTATCTTATGGCACTGCAGCATCTCTATTGTATTGCCCAAGCATGATCCTGTGCAGTGGGACCAAGTTGGGTCTCTAATGAGAGCTTTGCTCAAGAGCAAACGTCATCATGTTACAAGCTAGAGACAGTGCGGGTGGAGCCACAAACATAAAAATCGCTCTTTTTCCTGTATAGTAACGAATCACTTATTCACAGTTGGATTCTGTGAGAGCATTATTTACCACTATTTACTGTAACTATCCTCCCAGTAATAAAGAAATTTGGCAAAGGAAACATGTGCTTGTGGCTTGGCTAGTTGCATTAGATTTTATTTTATGCTAAATATTTATAAACTGTTTTTCCCTGTATCCTTAATGTGTAACAATATGATTCAAATCCAGGCCAGGTCACTAGGGACTGTGGCTCCATTGCAGCAAAGCGCTTAAGCACGTGTTTTACTTTACGCATGTGTTTAAATCAGTCCCTGTTCAACAAAGCACTAAAGCATGTGCTTTGTACCATGCCTTGTAAAATGGGGTCCTGACTGATGACTGGGCTCCCAGACACAACTACAATACATATAATAAATAGAAACAATAATAAGGTCCCGTTGATGATAATGGGACTCAAAGTATGTGCTTAAGTGCTTTGATGAATTGGGGCTGATACGTTCTTACTGTCTATTGGTTATTTAGGGATTTCCATAGGAAGTGCTCAGCCCATCTCAAGAGTAGGCCCTTGATGGGTGAGGTTAGGAGCCCTGTTTGCAGCAGGAAAGGCTCCACATCTCAGAAACCATCACTGCAGGAGGTGTTGAGTCCCTTTGTTGGCAGTCTCATCAGAGAAAAGATATTGTGACTGAACTAGCTCCTTATGCTAATATGTGAGGTTAGGACAGGGCTAGGGCAAGCGCTCTTGGAACATTTCTTGGGTAATCATAGAATCATAGGACTGGAAGGGACCTCGAGAGCCCAGTCCCCTCCATTCATGGCAGGACTAAGTATTATCTAGACCATTTGGGAAGCTTGAACTGCCACTGCCCCATGTCTGAGACTGTTCTTTGGCTAAACAGAGGATGCTGTACTGTGGCTGGTAAGATACAACCCACTGGATGGAAGGGATGCAAATGAAATCTAGAGGCATGCTGGCTGACTCAGCATTGGTCTAACTGTGCTCACAGCCAAGTCAATGGGTAACTTCATGCACTTCAGTGGGAGCAACGTTAGACCAGTGCCCACTACTTTTGAAAATCCTATTCTACATGTGTAAATTAAGTAAGCTTCATATACTTTAGACAGTGATAATTTCAAGAGACCAAATCCCTTGAATTTACACCAGTGTAAATCTGGATTAATTTTACTAAATTCTGTGTAACAGAAGAAAACTTGGCTTCATGCATTTGCACTGAAAAATCTTTCTTGGTTTTCTGTTATAAATGATTGTACCAACTGTGCCCTTTGTTTACAAAGAACACTGTATTCGCAAAAAGAAAAGGAGTACTTGTGGCACCTTAGAGACTAACAAATTTATTAGAGCATAAGCTTTCGTGAGCTACAGCTCACAACACTGTAAGTCTAGCAAGAAGTGCTTAGGAGAATACCTACCTTAAATGTTTCACAAATAATAAATGACAATGCATTTAACTTATTGTTTGGTGTTACTCTCTCTCTACTTGGCAAACAATACTGTCAGCTTGCCAGTCCTAATCAAATTCCAGGGTACTAATAAAACAAACCCAAATGAATAAAACACATTTCCTTTGTATTAATCCTCTTAAAGTTATCAGGGTTTCACATCCCTAGATAGGACCAGTACTGTCTGACATAACGTTGGGAGATAAAAGTAGGATAAAAGAACCATTTCTATACAACAGTATTAAGACAAAAATATAATTGCAAGGGCTGAACTTAACTTGATTATTATTTAAAACATGTGTTGGGTGGAGGCACGAGTCTGCAGGAAGCAGCTGATGCTGTTGAACCCACACAACCTTGGCATGAGCAACTTTTCAGCATGAATGTAAGATTATTTATTAATTTTATTTTAAATCTGTTCTATTTGTTTTGAAAATATTTAAGCCTGCAAAACACATGACTTCTGTCATTGTTTCCATAAAAGATTTGAGGGATAAAACAACATTAGAGGTAGGGGGATATTTTTTTTTCTGGGAAGAATTTCCATTAAAATTAAATCTAGTTTAATTATAGCTCCTCAGCAATGAGTATGTGATTTCTGATTATGTCCCTGGTGGATGCTAAGACTGCTGTGGCTGGATTGAGATCTGCTCCATTTCATTACTTTTTCCTTCAAGAGAAACCTCACTGGTATTTGCAGAAACCATGCATTGGTTTGTGCAGTGTGCATTAACATATCCTACAGTTTAAAAAACATCATTTTTTTTCCTGGTAGGATTCGCCTTATATGAAATATATATTACATCATTCTATATGTTTCCATTTCAAAAACCCAGTCCCCGGTCTGGTTAAACAAGGGGTTAATTGTATATGCATATAAATGAATTTCTTGGTGTACTTCCAAAAAGCACAAATAATTAGTGATGCGTGAAGCTCAAAAGCTTTGGAGGTTTGGTTTGGATAAACACACAAAAGTTTGAATCCTATGCAAAGCTGCAGAGGAACCTACATAATTATGGCCACATTCTGATCTCCGTTATACTGGTGTAAATGGAATCAGTGATGCTATACCAAAGGAAGCGAAAGTTTAGAAAATGTCCATTTGGCTAAAAATCTCAGGAGAAGCTTTTTTTGTGAGATTTCTATTACTTCCTGTTTCTGGTCAGGTCCAGGTCAAGAATAATTTTTCTCACAGTGCTAGGGCAGTTGTGTTTCCATTCTCAACTGGAACCAGGAAGTGCTGAGGAGCATGGAAATTAAAATGTTTCATAATTCAGAAAAGATTTGCTTTGGGCTAGGTCTGAGAAACAGGCAAAGGGCTGAGTCAGTTCTTATTTTGTCTGAACTGGTTCCCCTGTCTACAGGCATAATAATAATTAATAATATGTAAATAATAGTGTAAGATGAGACTACAGTTATCACAATGTGATATGCCTCACCTAGGTTCACAGATTCCAAGGCCAGAGGGGGCCATTATGGTCATTTAGTCTGACCTCCTGTATAACACAGTTCATAGAATTCCCCCCAATATAATTCCTAGAGCAGAGCTTTTAGAAAAACATCCCATCTTGATTTAAAAATTGCCAGTGATGGAGAAGCCACCATGACCCTTAGTAAATTGTTCCAATGGCTAATTACTCTCACCATTAAAAATTAATAACTTATTTCCATTCTGAATTTGTCTGGCTACAACTTCCAACCACTGGATTGTGTTAGACCTTTCTCTACTACATTGAAGAGCCAATTATGAAATATCTGTTCTCCATGTAGATACTTACAGACCATGGGCAGCCAGTGACTCGGCCACTGAGGGAGCTAGCCCCCATCCCCTCCCTTTCTGCCCCCTCCCCCCTCACCTTCTGTCCCTCGTCCCCTGCAGGAGCTCAGAGCACCCCCACCGTGGCCCCCAGCCCCAGTGTCAGGCAGCCAGATGGCATGGCCGCAGCACCTTCAGCCCCAGTGCGCTGGATGGCACGGTCTGAGCTTGGGGTGGGCAGCATGGCCCCAGCACCAGCCACCCTGAGTCCCTGGGAGCCTGGTCTAGGACAAAGCACTCGGGGGAACTGCAGGAGGGGGCCTGGCCTGGGGGTGGGGTCATGCCAGGCTGTTTGAGGAGCACAGCCTCTCCCCCCCCAAGTTTACATTACCTGCCACCCATGTTACAGACTGTAATCAAGTCACCCCTTAACCTTCTCTTTGTTAAGCTCAATAGATAGACTCAAAGAACTCAGGTTTCAGAGTAGCAGCTGTGTTAGTCTGTATCCGCAAAAAAACCAGGAGAACTTGTGGCACCTTAGAGACTAACAAATTTATTTGAACATAAGCTTTCGTGGGCTGCAGCCCACGTCATTGGATGCATAGAATGGAACAGCTAGTAAGAAGATATATATATATACACACATACATACAGAGAACATGAAAAGATGGAGTAAGAGGCTAATTAATTAAGATGAGCTATTATCAGCAGGTGAAAAAAACTTTTGTAGTGATAATCAAGATGGCCCATTTAGACATTTGACCAGGTGTGAGGATACTTAATATGGGGAAATAGATTCAATATGTGTAATGACCCAGCCACTCCAGTCTCTATTCAAACCCAAGTTAATGGTATCTAGTTTGCATATTAATTCAAGCTCAGCAGTTTCTCGTTGGAGTCTGTTTTTGAAGCTTTTCTGTTGCAAAATTGATTTAAAGGTGGCAACGAGAAACAAGAGGGTAGTTCCTTCTCCTTTTATGTTGCTGGCACAGTGTAAAGTGAAATGTGGGGCAGAATCTGACCCCACCATGTCTAATTATGTTCTCAGTTACTCTGCAGTAAATCTGTTCTAAGTTGCACCTGGCTCTCAATGGCTCCAAATGGCCATTCCAGCACACAGGGATCATTGCTGGAACTCAGCTGTGTTCCGGCCACACCCTCTTTTCTGAAGACATGCCCCCATCCTGGGGATTATAATAAAGCATGTGTCGTGGCACAGAACCACTACACTGGGTTCATGCCACCGATGGATTCTCCTACACTGGGGCAACTTCCCTGGTAGATAATCAAGCTAGCTTTACAGCAGTGTTAAGCAGCCGTACGGGGTACCTGGACCTTTTCTGAAAGTTTCCAGTAAAAGAAGTTTCTTCTAATTGTTGCCAGTCCCCAACACTTTTCAGAAGCCTTGTCACTAGTGCAGTGTAAACCTTTAATATTGAAGCTCAATAGAAAGTGAAATTAGGGCATCCCTATGTGGGCAAATTCTGCTGTTGCAAAGTGAGTCTACAGGTTGACTTCTGTACAAGCAATCAGCTGCACTACTTAGACTCACAGCAGGGCTAACTGGCAAGAGAAGGATCTCAGATAGGCATGGCAAGAGAAAGCTTTGAAAAATGCTGTTAAGAAAAAAGCAGGTGCTTTCATCTAATGAAATTTCTTAACCCACTGATGCTCAACCTGTATCTCCTCATAACTCTGCATGAATCTCTCTCTCTCTCTCTCAAGTGTGAGCAAATCATAGCATCAGGTCTATTGAAGTAGCTGTTACTCGAAAAGAAAAGAAATGGCAGTTAAAAACAAAGACACAACCAGCCTGAGAGAGACCCACACAAATGAATGGGGACAGCAGTGACATTTTGATTGAGACAGACTTCTCTAAACTGGTGACAGACTTTGAATACCAAATCTCTCACTAAGCCCTAATTGATACTGCTGATAGTGACAAGTTTTATTTAGGTGTTTTGATTAGAGCATTTTCTGTTACTGTACACAGTTGTTACAGGTTTCAGAGTAGCAGCCATGTTAGTCTGTATTCGCAAAAAGAAAAGGAGTACTTGTGGCACCTTAGAGACTAACAAATTTATTAGAGCATAAGCTTTCATGAGCTACAGCTCACTTCATCGGGAGTTGTTACATGCATTGTTGTATTCAAACATTTTTCCTTCTTTGATGACCTTCCGCAAATTATTTGATGAGGAAATGACTGATCTAGAGTTGGTTCAAAAAAGGTGAACATTTTTCACGTTTTTTTGGGGCAAAATTTTGAAATTTCAATCAGCTCTGGCCTCTTCTCTGATGAAAGTGGAGTTCCGTTGACTTAAAATGTCCTTGCACAATGGCTGCCCTTTTTCTGTAGTTCTCTGCCTGTTCTATTCATTTAGCTTTCATTCCCCTGGTACATTGTGCATGGGCATTCACATGTTATTAGCAACCTGCTTGGTTTTGCTTTATGCTTTCCCTAGCTCCCCATGTAGGGAAAGAAACAAGAATACCAACATTACTTTGGTTTTCACCATACATCTTGTAATACACCTGCTAGTGTGTATGTTACCACTGCCCTCTGCTGGCTGGAATATCAGATGTGCTCAGGTGTGTGCCATAAGCCCTAATAGTGCTACAGCTAAAGCTACCTTCTTAGCTTCAGTGGGGATTGGGGGCTGCTTTTAGAGTAGAAGGTCCAGAGTTTTATCACCACTTGTGGTTGGTGACCACAATATGTGGTACAGTAGCTCCTGAGTGCTTATGGATCTGTTACAAACTGAAACCTCTTTCATTTGGCACTGATCAGACTGTCCCATATACTGCAAGTCATAATGGGCAGAGAATTGATCACTGTGTGGGTGATATGTCCAATGCTTCAAAGGCTATTGTATACACAGATCTACTTAGTTAATAATATACCTTCTACACATTTAAATGTATGATTGCTAAGATAGACTATATCCTGACAGCTTTTTTTCTTAATTAAAGTTTTGCTAGTTATGAAATACTGTCCTTTATATTAAGCTCTTATTCCTGTGGAGAAATTTATATTTGTTTTATCTCATTTTGAGCTTCAAGGTTAATCTTAGTTTAAGAATCTCGCTTACTATGAGAGCAAACTCATTGTTCTCCATTTTGGGTGTATGAGTTCATTGCCTCTGAAGCACCTGGCATTGGCCACTGTTGGAAGACAGGATACTGGGCTAGATCAGTGGTTCTCAACCAGGAGTACGTGTACCTTGCGGGTATGCGGAGGTCTTTCAGGGGGTACATCAACTCATCTAGATATTTGCCTAGTTTTACAACAGGCTACATAAAAAGCACTAGCAAAGTCAGTACAAACTAAAATTTCATACAGACAATGACTTGTTTATATTGCTCTATATACTATACACTGAAATGTAAACACAATATTTATAGTCTAATTGATTTATTTTATAATTATATGGTAAAAAGGAAAAAGCAAGCAATCTATCAATAATAGTGTGCTGTGACACTTTTGTACTTTTATGTCTGATTTTGTCAGCAAGTAGTTTTTAAGTGAGGTGAAGCTTGGGGTAACCAAGACAAATCAGACTCGTGAAAGGGGTTCAGTAGTCTGGAAAGGTTGAGAGCCACTGGGCTAGAAGCACCATTGGTATAACCCAGTATGGCCGTTCTTATGCTGAGGCTGGGTGCCACTAGCTGGGTACGTGTTCTGTATACGACTTTGCTTTCTAGATATTAGAAATAGGTACCTATGTGAATATGCATAGAAGAGATTTTCAAAGAAGGGCATGAGCATGCCACATTAAGTGAAAAACAAACATTCAGATGTGCAGAATTTATAATATTTTATTTGGAAATGTCAGGAAAAATAAATGTGTGATATTACCTTCTGATCTAGTGCACAGCCTGGCATTTAATTCTGGAAGCCTTGATAACTATGCACTTGTTTTGTTATACAATAACAGCAAGTGATAATTTCTTCTATCATAAAGAAAGGAAGAAGTTATGAAGGGAGGAAGAGAGAATAAAGAGCAAGATGTTTAGATCAAATTAGAACAAATGAAATCATACAAAATGACCCACCCCTCACCCACAAACACTATCTGCCTTTGCTTTAGAATGTATCATCATTCCCAATAAGTGTATGTGGGTGTGTGAGAGAGAGAAACCAGTATAGTAGCATGAGCTTCAGCCACAGCATAGATCCTAAAATGAATCCCGAAGTCAGTCATAATAGACGATGTTGCCTTGGCATGCCCTCGTGGTGCCTAATAAGCACTGAGCCATATTTCTATACAATGGGTCAGCTGTTATTTCCAATTCATCAGTATTTTGTTTTGGTGGTCTTCCTTGGTTTCATGATATACAAAGAATATTACTTAAAAAAAAGGCAGGTGGATCCACTTCCACTGACCTTCCTAATTTCAGTGCCATTCTTCGCGATGCAACTCTGCAAATGAGGAACTCATAGCGCAGACCCATCTCATATCTATTGTTATTATTTATATTCCAGTAGCACCCAAAGAATGGCAGGTGCTGCACAAATATATTAGATGGTCCAGTATGCCCAACAAGAACTTATTAAATGAAGATACTTTGTACTCCGCCCTCCTCCATTCCCTTGAATATAGGATAACATCTATTTGATGTAATCTAGTAGTGTGTCCAGTGTTTATTTGCATTGAATTGCCCTGATTCTATAGTCCATGAAATGCACATTTGAATATTGCTGTTGACCGAAGTCTCTCTGTCTCTCATTCTCTTTCCCTACTTACACAATTCCAAGTGGTTAGCTGGGCCTCAATGTCATCTTTAATATTGCAGGTACAATTTTTGTGCCCATAATTAAATATGGCCACAAAACTGCGGAGGCAATTAATTGTACCCACAATTGTGCCCATTCGGCTGTCTAGCTACAAGATTGGCAATTGCCATCAGGCTTCTGCATAGGTTCAGTTAGGGGTGTAATTAATGATGCTTGCTTTTAATTTCAGGCTCAAAATTGTGTCTGCAATATTGGAGGGCATTTTTGAAAGTTTAGGCCTATGTGCCTTAAGGGCTTGTCCCCACAGAGACTTAGGGCTAGATTTACAAAGGTGCTTAGGTGTGGTGATGCTCAGTGACTACCTTTTAGGCGCCTAGAAAATCAGTGGGATTCACAATGCCTGAGTTGGGAGTCTAGGCTTTTGTGAAGTGGTGTGGTTTGTGAATTGCAGTGGGGCCTGATTCAGGAATGTAGGTGTCTAAAGTGGCCGCTAAGCAACTATTCAATGACTGGGGAAGATACAGGCACCTCAGAATAAGATTCACAAATGCCAACACCCTAGGTGGCTCCCCGCCTAAACCAGCCAATGGGAAGTGCCAAGGTGAGGGGATGTGTCCTAAGCCCCACCCGACTCAGGGAGTTTGATGCCTAAACCCAGGCTGCTGGGAGACGCCACCCACTGCTTGGGATCCTCAGCATCAAACCCTCTCTTGGGGTAGGGCATCTACAGTGTTTGGTGGTGATGGAGGACCTCGCTTCTAGCCATGAGATATTGTGAGGTGGGGCTCCTTCAGTCTCAACTGTTGCACTTTGGATAAATAATTTAACAGTCATTTGAGCCTGGAGTGGGGGGTCTGGATCCCACTTGAGTGTTCTAACCAGCTGCATCTAGAGTCATTCACATGTTTGTGTTCCCTCTCTCTGACCCAATGGCTCTCCTTATTTAACCACAATGGAGCAGCTTGAAGAGGAGAGACTGAGGGAATCCGCATATTGGAACATCCTACAGCCCACTCATTAGGGCACTCAGCTGAGAGGTAGCAGATCCCTGCTCAAACCCTGGCGCCCCCTCACAGACAGGGGGGACTTGAACCAGGGCTCTCCCACATCCCAGGGAGATCTCAGTTCCTAACTACTGGGTTACAAATTATGAGGGAGGACTCCACAGCTGTTGTCTGTGAGTTCTCATGCAGGGCCTGATCCAGTAGGTGAGCTCTGAACATATTTATCTGATCAGGCCTCACAAGCCAGTTATGTGGAGAAACACCTATCTTTCCCTGAATCCTGCATTGCTCTGGGGCTTAAACATCTGGATGTCTGGTCTGGGGCTGCCATGTGCGTGCTCACAGGCAGAAATAAAGATGCCCTGTGAACTTTTACTACAAAAAATTAGGAACTGGGCAAGTTTAGACACCTGCAGGATTGGGCAGCAACTGAGCGGGGGTTTGGAGAATTGCAGTGGGGACTGATTATGGGATTTAGGCGCCTAAAGTGGCAGTTAAGCAGCTAACCTCTTTTGTGGATCTAGCCCTTAGTACTCTGCAAGCTGGGGTGCAAATCTGCAGTGCACCAGCCTGCTGCACACTAGCTGGCCACCTGGCCCCTGCTACCATGCAGTAAAAGTTCCCTCATGCTCTCTTTGTATGTCAACTTACACACCAGTGTGCTGTGCACTAAATGGCCATGTGGCCAAGCCTCTCGTCTTCTTTTGCCTCGATGCTTGCAGCCACCTCTTCTTTTCTGACCTCCCTGTCTTCTCACCTCATGCCCCTAAATTATCTAAAATGGGGCTGTAAATGCCATCTTTGGCTACTGCTACCTGACCATGCGAATCCCTTCAGATAGCCTTCTCTTCCTTCTCCTACCGTTTAGCACTGCACTGTCATAATCTTGTTTAATCTCTGTTCTCAGTTCTTTCTGCTTTCTTTCTTTCTGATCGCTAGGCTTCTCCCATGCCACTCACCTGAACTTCCTAACAGTATTTACTTCTCCTACTCTCTTCTTTGTACCTTCTTCCACAAGACTTCTTCCTCTATGCTTATTTGCAACATGATCTACTCTCCATTCAAATCTCTCTATAAAAATGCAGGCCTATGAGATCTTTAAATGGTGATCCACAAAGTACTGAAATGTCATACTGTGGCCCTTGTGGATATAGCCTTAAAATATGGCTTGTCTTTACACAATACATAATGGGCCAAATCTTATGCCCATTGAAATCAAATGGCAAAATTCTCCTGGCCTTCCATGGGAGCAGAAGTGGATCAAATCTGAAATTTGTCCCACAGCCTTTGAGACTGTATGTATTTATGACATGCAGATGGATAAAAGAATTGGTGCAAAAAGTTACAGTAGTGGCAAGAGCATGACATTTCAACTACAACCGTTATGGCACTCTTTCTCTGCTCTTTAATCAACACAGCAGATGGCAGAACATGTTTGTAGTGGAATAGACTGTGTTCAGAAAAGCAATAATGTATCTTGCATTAGGTATGATCACAAATTTAAAAAAACACTTCAACAGCAGGCTACCATTGACCTCCAAATTTTAATTGCACTACTTACCTTCCTTGTAACATTATATTTGGGAACAAAACATCCTAAAAAGATGGTGTTATAATGAGATTTATCCTAGTGGAACACAACATTGTTGGGGCCAAGGTACAAGAGCCTTATATTAGACAGAAAAAGAGTGAGCATCTCTTTTTTGCCTTCATAATGAGGGTGAAATTCAATTTATCCATTATGTAACCTCATTTAACCATAGAAAATGTTGTTGAGAACTAAAAGATAAAATATACATCTACTGTTCTCCCCCCCAACACACACTTGATCTTTTGTGTTTGATCATAAATGCACATTGTGAAAAGATGTCTTATACCTCCAAGCTAACACTGTTTGCTACTCATTAGTGATTTATAAATGATATTTTCTCCCTGGTGACATATCTTTTGATATGATTCTCTAATAATAACATCCACCAATATTAAAATAAGAACATCCCCATGTATTGTGATCACCTTCAACCACATTTCCTCACTAAAATTAAATTTTAGCATACCAACTGATATTGTATGCATATATTTGTCTACCATCATTATAAATCTCCTAAGGGTCTCTATAAAATGATAGTTTTGCCTCTTTGTAGTAATTCTACCTAATGCTCCAAAGCAAGAAACTAATTACATGCTGACTTTTCACTAACTTTGATCTTTCAAATACCATACTATGGAGTTTCTATAGGTAATCATATAATTACAATACACTAAGTGGGATGAAATTAGCCATCAACCTTTTTTATTATTATTTAAATTGCATTAACTACTTTTTATAAAAACATTTAATTTAAAAAGTATATTAATCATTTCTTCAGTAGTTTGATATTTATGATGCCCTACTATATAAGTTTGCTGATATAAGGTTTCAACCTAAAAATCTAATTATATGCACTAACGTTTATAACAAATGTCTCATTATAACACAAAGAGCTTTAATGGAAGAGACTATGGTAAGAATTCTTTAAAAATATGCTTAAGGAAGGGCAAGGATAAACGATAGTGGTGTTAGGAAATTACTAAGATTACTCAAGGGAATCTTTGAGTCTGTAGAAAAAAAATTACTTCATTTGTATTTTCCCAATGACTTGGTATGATATTTCCTGTAAGAAAAATGGAAAACAATAGTTGCTTTCAGTTGAACTCTCTTACTGTATAAAAAATTCTTGGATTTCCTCTTTAAAAAATATGAGTTTCTTACTTTCCAAATTCAGATGTATTGGTAAGAAAGTTGGATTTTAAAGAAAACAAACTACTTTCAGTCTCTGTATGTTGTCTAAGTAATAATAGTGCTATTCTAGCGTTATACCCTTTACATTTGAGTTGCTATGTTAGTTCAGTAGTAAAGCCATAAAATCATTACATCAAAAATACTGTGAGCTACCATCCTCCAGGCTGACTGTATTTCTTTCACACATATGCAAATGTGCAATGACAATACAGCTCTCTCACTCTCTCATTAGGTTCCAGGCCTACATGTCCTGCACACCTAAACATCCCATTGATTTCAATAAAAAATCTAGGGGTGAAATCTTGGCCCCACTGCAGTGTCAAAACTCCCATTGACTTCAGAATTTCATCCTACACATGCAGGGAAGGCAGAGTTAATTGCATTTTATACCATGCCTATATCTATTTTATATCTTCTTGGAGTAAAGTGCTACTCAGTGTGACTAAGCGTGGAAGAATCAAGTTCTATATGAAAACAGCTGATTGCATTAGCCAGCATGAAGCATTTACAGTTACAGAAGGAGAAATCCAAAACGGTCTCTGGTATAAGGGATGGGTACATGGTCAGGGCAGAAATAAATACTAGTGAACAGTTAATACATAAATTCAGTAAAAAATTGTAACTTTAGCCCCAGCTTTGTATGAGGTGGCCTATAAGTTGCACTACCCCAGGGATAGCTCTAGCAGACATTTTGCTCGGGTGGTGCAATTCACTCATGACTCCCCCTGCTCTGAAGGGAGGAGGGGTAGTAATTTGTATCTGTACCAGCACAAAATTATAACACCCTCTGCTTTGATGCAGCTGCATTGACTGATGTATTGGAATGAGAGTGCCAGTGATCTGCCCCTGGGTTGAGTAACCGGGCACCCACTTACTCCTGTGTGCTCAGACCCAAGGTCAAGGTATCCTATGCAGGACCACAAGGAGGTGTTCTTACTCTCTGGTGTGGGTCACAATCTACCTCTTTGTGAATACTTGATCTTAAACTCCCAAACCAGTGGAATTTAATAACCATGCCTTATTCTTATTGCAATGAAGTTCCTTGCCAATGCCTCAATGGTACGGAAAGGAAACGTTGTTTGGGAAACAGAGCTTTACCTTTCCCACATCCCATATGTGTACCTTGTTTGTCTAATAACATTCAAAACCACAGAAAAATCTGAGTACCACATTCACTTTAAAGCTGAATAAACAAAATTTGTTTTGACTTATCATCAATCATGTCATGTGATCCCAGGGCATAGTGTGTGCAAACGGCAGTTGTTTTATCTGGAGCGTCAATCTTTAAAAAATTCAAAACAGTAAAGTTGTTTATTTGACCCAGGTCCTGACCCTCAGACTTTAGCACTGTATTCTGACAAAGTGAAAGAAAGAAAACACATTTTGCTTCTTAACTGTTGTGACATAAAGGAAACCTGGTTTCTTGAGAGACTTTTAACATATTCCTTGTATTTAAAATGTTACAATGGGAACCTTATTTTATTTTTAATTTTTTTACAGCAACTAAAGGAAGAAAAGTGCTTACTGGGTATTACACATGATAGTAACTCTCATTCTGAGGAGTTGCAGACACAGTAGGTGCTTTCAACTTTGGGAATTGCATCACTTAAGAGCCCCGTGGTTAAAAAGATGAAGTCAGACAGACAATAAGGAATAACAGTGTGAAAGCGATGTATAAAAGACATTTGCACAGATCCTGTTAGCAAATGATGGGCTTACGAATATTCTTTTCATGCACTGACATGAAAATTTATGACAACATGTTTTTTTTTCACAGAGCACAACTTTCTTTTAAAAAAATTCTTCCAGAGATAAATAGATGATGTGAACAATGTCCCAAAATAATACCACTTCACTTTGTATTTATATGCGTACAGATGTGGATCTTTGGTGCATTTTTGTTTTCAAACATCAGGAATGTGGAAGCATACTCGATTGGGTGCCTAAATAACTTCAAGGATCTGGGCCTGAGAGATTGGGATTATTAAGCATCGTCATGAAAAATTCATTTTTTAAAGCATGTATGTGTAATGTTCTGGAAAAAATTATTGTTCATCAGGAACTCCATTCTGCATACACATTTTTCTTTCATAAACTTACAGTTGTGATGACTTAACTTCATAGTGTTGAGGACAAACTTTCCAAATTCAGCACTTATCCATGAAGTCATAGGCTGGCTTTATGGCTAAGGTTGAGGCCTGGAAGTCAGGAGATATGGAGTTTAGTCCTAGCTCTGACACAGAATTCCTCTTCATTTTGTGCAACTCATTAAATCTCTGTCTCCTCATATATTAAAGGAGATGATAAGAATTACCTCATATCTAAAGATGGTGTGAAGCTAACCAACCTAATGTTATTAAAGTGCTTTGCAATCTATAGGCACAGAAACTTAGGTTTCAGAGTAGCAGCCGTGTTAGTCTGTATTCGCAAAAAGAAAAGGAGTACCCGTGGCACCTTAGAGACTAACAAATTTATTAGAGCATAAGCTTTCGTGAGCTACAGCTCACTTCATCGGATGCATTTGGTGGAAAAAGCAGAGGAGAGATTTATATACACACACACACAGAGAACATGAAACAATGGGTTTATCATACACACTGTAAGGAGAGTGATCACTTAAGATAAGCCATCACCAGCAGCAGGGGGGGGGAAAGGAGGAAAACCTTTCATGGTGACAAGCAAGGTAGGCTAATTCCAGCAGTTAACAAGAATATCAGAGGAACAGTGGGGGGTGGGGTGGGGGGGAGAAATACCATGGGGAAATAGTTTTACTTTGTGTAATGACTCATCCATTCCCAGTCTCTATTCAAGCCTAAGTTAATTGTATCCAGTTTGCAAATTAATTCCAATTCAGCAGTCTCTCGTTGGAGTCTGTTTTTGAAGCTTTTTTGTTGAAGTATAGCCACTCTTAGGTCTGTGATCGAGTGACCAGAGAGATTGAAGTGTTCTCCAACTGGTTTTTGAATGTTATAATTCTTGACGTCTGATTTGAAACTTAGGCACTGTCTTAATGAATCAGAGTTGCATGGTTTATCCAATCTAGTTCCCTGTTTCTGACAGTGACCAGTTCCAGATGCTTCAGAGGAAGGTGCAAGATTCCATGTCATGGACAATTTTGGAATAATGGGCTCAAAAGACAAAGTTCTTCCTAACTGCTGTCATTTAGTGGTTGGTTTAAGCAGGCTCATTTGAAATCTCTCCTCATAAATGTCAATGGCTCTATTCATTTGCTCTTCAAACGTCCTCTCAGTCTTTCAGTTTATCTTTTACCTGCCATTGTTTATACTCTCTTCAGTGGGAGTTAGATCTTCATTTTCGGACAGATGACTGGATAGCTCCAATAACCTCTATCCATATGGTTTTGTTCTTGCCTTCCTGCTTCCTTGCTTTTATTTAGTAATATGTGTGCCCTCTGTGATTCTGTTTTCATACCAAGTAGCTGCAACAGAAACAGAGCCTACCTATAATGAGAACATTGATACATCATCAAGAAGTATACAGAAAGGACCCACATGAAAATGGGATGAGGGAAGACCCCCCAGAAAGAAAATGGGGTCCATTTTCCTCAAAATCAAAGTGGATCTTAACTTCTTCCTTCCTGGTTTACATAGGGCTGGGAGAGGAGAGCTGAGGCTCATCTCTGCTATAAGTCGGAAGTAACGCCATTCACATTAATGGCGTGTCGTGGCTGTAAATTAGCTCAGGATCAGCCTGACGGAGTCTCTCCACCCCACCGATTGGTGTGCAGTTAATTGTATTTGGATGAAGAATTCTAAAAAAGCTGTGACCTTTAATGCCAAGTGGTGGTTTTAATTTTGATTCATAGTCACCTCGCTGTGAGCCCTTCTCATGTGTGAGCATCAAGAGAGGCCACTGTGCATATTTACACACAAAAAACAAATATGGGCACAGGGAAGCTTCCCGTGGGGTGAATGCATATATTGTAGATCTTAAAAAGAGATTTGTACATTACTGGATTCTGAAGTGAATAAAAGTGCATAAATTCCTAAGAATCAAAGATATGTCAAAGGGGGGGAAAAAGGCATTCAGAAGTAGAAAGCAACCCCCACAGCTCATGAATAGCGTAATTATGTGAGAGCCCCACAGGCAAATGCAAAGTTACCAACACAATTGCCTTTGGAGCTCACGGAGGGGTCAGATGCTACCCTCAGAACATTATCTTCTGTAGCATAACACCTGGGTCCTGTTCTTAGGGGTGCCATTGAAAAAACACAACAAGGGATAGTCCGAAGCAGTCAGAGTGCACAGGAACTCAATGTGGATTTTTTTTTAATGTTGGTATGTTTGAGAATCTTCTGTCTTTTCTCATTGTAACACTTCTGTTCTTAACACAAACACGTTCTCGAAACTGATAGGACCACTTTGCCTTAACTCGCCACTCTCTGCATAGCTGTAAGAACTCCCTGTAGCTCCCGCATTCTTGTAGGATTAGAGACTAAATGTGAGAGGCACAGTGCTGAGATAGGAAACATTTATTAAAAATAGAAGTAGTTCATGTAACACGCTGGCCCAATGTGTCTGCGTCTTCTGCTTTGCGGCCCATCGACAAAAAATAGCTGCCTGCTACTGTGCGCAGCTAACAAATCTAGTCCTCAGAAAGAACAAGGAGTACTTGTGGTACCTTAGAGACTAACAAATTTATTTGAGCATAAGCTTTCGTGGGCTACAGGTGCCACAAGTCCTCCCTTTCTTTTTGCGGATACAGACTAACACGGCTGCTACTCTGAAATCTAGTCCTTTAACTCAAGTAATACAAGTCTCTTTTTGGAGCTAGAAGGTACGACCCAATAGAGGGGTCACTAGCTTTAAGAAGATAGCCATGCTGTCCTGTGCTGCAATCCAGTCATATCTCACATGACATTTAGGGTTAGCTTAGGAAGGCAACTGGATAGGATTTTTCTATATGCATCCATCTTTCACCTGCTTGTTGTCTGTGTGGTTGTTAGCTCAAGGCAGGGACCTTGTCTTCTCATGAGTTTGTACAAAGCCTAGTGTTTTCTTAGGTGCTATAAATAAAGAGCACCACCAGGGCTAGAATCACAAGGGACTAAGCTATTGCAAGGTTCAGTGATTAGGCACCAATCCACCCAGTGGTATCCATAAGGTCTGCATTAGGCACATAGGCTCCCTATACAATGTATAGGAAGAGATAGGCACCTAAGGATGGGAGACTCAAAAGCCAGCAAGCTGAGTGGGGAGCCAATAACAGATACCAAGGAGAGTGGGTCCTAAGCCCCACCTTTCTCAGAGAATTTGGTGCCTAGTTTCACTTGGGCTTTATAGCAGGGAAAACTTTCCTGGAGTCAGGGGCCTATGGTGTTTCTTACAAGAAAGGCAGCAGCACACGCCTAACTGCATATGAAAGGGCCAGAGGAGGATGCCTCCCTTATAACCTTTAGCCCATTGGTTAGGGCACTCAGCTGGAATGTGGAAGAACCCCCGTTCAGTCCTCTGTTGCCTGTTAAAAAGGGATGTGAACATGGGACACCCACTTCTCAAGTGAGTGCCATAACCACTGGACTATAGAGTTGTTCTCATCTACTTTGGCCTAGTGCATACTTACTGATTTAGGTATTTCACACACAGTGGAACAATTTCAACAGGAGAGACTGAAAACCCCACACCAAAATATCATAGACTCATAGAAATGTAGGGCTAGGAGAGACCTCAAGAGATAATCTAGTGTAGCCCACCGTGTTGAAGCATTACCACGTAAACCTGGACAGGTAATGTCCCAACTGTTCTAAAATACCTCCAGTGATCCAGTGAGGCTTTCACAACTAAGCCTTCCAGAGCTTAACTATCCTTCTAGTTAGAAAGTTTCTTCCTAATAGCTAATCTAATTCTCCCTTGCTGAAGATTACTTCTGATCCTGCCTTCAATGGACATGGAGAACAAGTGATCACAGTCCTCTTTATAACAGCCTTTGACATATTTGAAGCCTAGCATTTCCCCCATCACCCCCCGTGCTTCTTTTCTCAAGACTAAACATGTCCAGCTTTTTTAACCTTTCCTCATAGGTCAGGTATTTTTAAACCTTTGATCATTTTTGTTGCACTTCTCTGGACTCTCTCCAATTTATACACATCTTTCCTAAAGTATGGCACCCTGAATTGGACACAATAACCCATCTGAGACTTACCAGTGCCAAGTGAAGCGGGACAATTACCTTCTGTGTGTTACATACAACACTGATGTTAATGATAGTAGCCTTTTTAGCAACTGCATCACATTGTTGACTCATATTCAATTTGTGCTCCACTATAACTACGTTTTAGTCACATGTATTTTTAGTAAAAGTCATGGACAGGTCATCGACAGTAAACAAAAATTTACGACCTGTGACCTGTCCATGACTTGTACTATATACCCCTGATTAAATCTTGGGTGCTTGGGGGGAGTGGCCTGGGGGTGCTGCAGGTGCTCTGGGGGCTGCCTGGGGGGCCCCAGGGGTGTTCTGGGGGCAGCCCGGGGATGCTCTGGGTGCTCTGAGGGGGAAGGGGTGGTGCGCGGCCTGGATGTGCCGAGGGTGTGGGGGAGGAGGGTGACGTGTGGCCAGGGAGCGCTGTGGTTCTGGGGTGGGAGGGAGGCCGGGTGGCGCCATGCAGCCCAGGACTCCCATGGGTGCTTGGGGGTCGGGCCCACGGGTGTGGGGAGGGGAAGACCAGGTGGTGGCATGCATCTCAGGATGCTAGGGTGCTAGGAAAAGGGGAGGGGAGGGTCGGGGGTGTGGCATGCAGCCAAGGACCCCACACAAGTGATGGGGGTGGGGAGCCGGGGACCCACGCAGCTGCTGCTGGGGAGTGGGGGCGTGTGCGGCAGCCCGAGACTTTTCCATCTGTGGCCCAGAGCCAGCCACACTGGCTGCTGAAGAAGTCAGGGAGGTCCCAGAAAGTCATGGAATCCATGTCCTCTGTGACAGACATGGAACCTTAACTATAACCCCCAGATCCCTTTCAGTGGTACTACTGCCTAGCCACTTAGTCCCTGTTTTGTTGCTGCGTATTTGATTTTTCCTTCTTAAATCAAGTACTTTGCACTTATCTTTATTGAATTTTGTCACGTTGATTTCACACCAATTCTCTAATTTGTCAAGGTCATTGTCCTCCAAAGTGCTTGCAGCCCCTGACATAGCTGGTTAGGGCACACACCTGAGAGATAATGGACCCCTGTTCAAATCTCTTATCCTCATTAGGCAAATGGGGGCAACTGAAATGGGGTCTCCCACATCCTGGCGAATGAGTGTCCTAGCCACTAGGCTAAAGGTTATAAGGGAGGCTGGTTTGTGTGGAGCTGGGTATACTCTGAGAACACCTACTGGATTGAGCCCCAGAAGCACGATAGCCCAGGGAATGCCTTGTTTGAGGATCCAGCTGGGGCCTTGGTGTGAGCCAGGCTGGGCGGGGTCAGGACTGAGGTAGCTATGTGTAGGTGTAATCCGTGAAACATAGGCATCTTCAGGCTTAGACAGGAGTTTTGTGAATGCCCGTGCTGGTGCCTAAATTTGGGACTTGGGTGCCTAAAGTGGCTCTGTCCTTTGTTCCCTTCTCTTCATGCTTTCAACTCTTGCTCTTCCATGTGGCTTCAATTCCCATCTCTACATGACTGACCTGTCTCCCTCCATCTAAGACTGTATCTCAGCCTCTCTCTGTGGGTCTCTGTCTCTTCCTTCCCTTATCTTAACCAAACTGACCATCTTGTGCTGAATCCTCAGGTGGTGTAAATCAGCCTCATTCTCCTGAAGTCAGTGGGGCTATCCTGATCCACACCAGCTGGGATCTGGCTCCATGTCTTCCCACCATGCTCTCCCCGTCTCCCTTTTATGTTGATAACACCACCATCTTCCCCATCAATCAAGCCCATAGCCTGGGAGGAAACTTGATATCTTCTCACTCTTCACCCACATATCCAAGCTGTAGCTATACTTCCTCCTCCACCAAATTTCTAAGTATCCAAAGAGCCAAAATTATTGTTCAGACCCCTATCATCTCCTGTGATAACTACTGCAGCCTTCTTTCTGGCCTCAGACATGCACATTGTGCTATTCCATTGAAATGCTGGGGCTAAGATTATCTTCCTGGACCATCATTCTGACCATTTCATTCTCCTGCTCTGAATCGTTTTACTGGCTCCCCCTGAACCACTGAATCAAGTTCAAAGCAATTTAACATCCTCACCTTCAAAGCCATCCAGAGCTCTTGACTTACCCACTCTTCTCGCTTACCTTATTGGCTTCCATATTGCTGCCCACTCTGCTCTGCTAATGAGGCTAATCTTGTCTATCCGCTTGAAAGCATCTCTGCCAAGCATATTGTTCCTTCTTCTATACTATCCTCCCTAAGTGTGGAACCATCCTCCCTAGATGCATATGTAAAGCCACTATACTCCTTGAAAATCACTCCTCAAGACCTATTTCTTGTATGATGCCTACTAGTAATTAACAGCTAATTAAGGGTAGGTTATGAGATAGACAGATATGGCTGATGACCATTTGTTTATATTTTATAAAACAATGTCCAAAATATGTAATGGGTGTATATAATATTTAAGCTCCTTCATATTCAGTTTAAACTGATTTTTACTTGAAAAATGTCCAGATATTACAAAAAGTATTTCAGTTTTTTCTGATTTTCACCCTACTTTTGTATCATTCAAATAGAAACAAAATTGTTTTATTAGGAAAACACAATACATTGCATGAGATATATGTATTACGATAATACATTAATCTGTGTGTATATGCAAAGCTGCCTGTTGAAATAAGGCGATGATACAAACACACAATAAACAAACAGGCATGCACACAAGCTCTGAAGTGCATGCACATCTGAATGTACTGTGAAGCTCACCTCTACCATGTACACATCTCAAGCTATTAGCAGATAACGGTTTAAGGATATGACATATTAAAATGGGAAGAAAACGAAAATCTGTATCATAATACATTTCAGCAAACAAGGAAGTATTGGAAAGTTTTAAAAAAACAAAATCAGGAAAAAAGGAAGAAGTTGAGTGTATGTGTTGCAAATAGTGTGGCCCAATTATTAAATGTAAATATTTATAGGTTTATATAGAGGGAACTGTTTATTCAAATGCAAAGTTTTATTTGGGGATTAGAGATATGTTGTTTTCTTAAACTGAGAAGTGGCATTGTGTTTTGAGTTCTGTTTTAGTTCTTCAGCAAATCACACTGATGAACAGAATTTAAAGCATTAATCTACTGAATACTTTCCCCCCAGTCTTTCTGTCCACCAAAATAAGCCCTGGTATTTACCCAGAAAAATTATTAATTGTTGTTTACACTGATTTTCACCTGTTTTTGTTGTTGTGGCAATAAACACTGATAAATTCCAAGGGAAAAATAAAATAAAAACTGAAAACAAAGGGCCCTATTAATATTGTGTACATATCCCACTCCATATGGAATCTTCCACAGTCCTGGTGGTGTTGTTGCTCATTGTCTGAGACTATGAGCTCCTTAGAACAAAAAGCGTCTCTTCTATTTGCTAATTCATGCCCTGAGCTTCATGCCGAAGCAGAAACACAAAGAGGAGCAACAACTCCCCATCCATCCTTATGTGAGTGAAACAGTTCTGTGTGCCCACTACTCCTGGGCAGGAGTGAACAGGGAATGCGTCTCCTGCTAGCTCCAGACTTCCCGTTCACTGATCAGTGTAGCTCCGCCAACATTAAGGGAGTAGTCATTTGTTGCTGGAGAAGGCCTCTAGAGAGAGAAGGGTGGAAATTGTGGCTCACTGATTATGATACTCCTGGGGCAGTACAGCAACGTGCTGACCTCACTCTGGGATAGTAAAAAAATGCACTGGGTAGATCTATATGTTTGTACAGCACCCAGAACAATGCTGATTGTGGTCTGTGGGCACTTCCACAACAGAAATAACATGCTGAATAACATAAGTGCAAAGTTGTCATCTTATTATTACTTAATAAAGAAGAGCCATTTATCCTATTAGACAATAGCCTGTTTTTGTATTTGCTGTGCTGGGATCTATGAATATCATATGGTTTTAGAATATACAGTCTAATTTGATTCAAAATTCATTTCTCTCTGACAGAATCTAAAGTGATTCAGTATATGTGGTTTTAACTAAAATAATATTTTGTTAGACTCTAATATGATGTTAATACCCATATGAGACAGGGTAATACCATTCAGTGTTCATCTTAATTAACTAACATTAACTATCATTAGACTTTTATATGGTACAATGCACATTACTTCATAACTTCAACACAGATCACATGCAGCTAGATTATAATGCATAATATCAATCATGGCTTTCTCCAGGCTTTCCTAGCACCTAGCTTTCATTTTAAAAGTTAAGGTCAATCTTAAGTGTTACACTTCAGCTGAAAAAGTTAAAATCAATGTTAATTAACAATGTTAATTAAATGTTAATCAGTTAAATGAAAGCATTTTTCATCCATTTCCCCAGTAAACTATGGCCAGGTAATCTTGCATACATTGTGTGAGATGTCATATAAATATGTCATCACCCTTGGGATGATGGGAGGGAAGCCTGAGACAACCATTCTTGCAAAGATAAAACAACTTGCTTATCTCAGTAGAAAGGGGACTAAATTGCACTGGAAGCCCAGACTCACAAATAGGCAGTTACAACAGACACAGAGGAAAATTCCACCCCCCCCCCCCCGCCACTACTAGTTGCAAAAAACTGCCCATGTCAATATGTTAAATTTGAGGATGGATTTAGAAACCATTTGGGTTCCTGTGAACATGACAGTACCTGCCTAGACAAGTGTGAGAAAGGTAGGTTATAAAACACACATTGTTTAACCAATGTAGTTACCTCTGCTAGATTTCTCACTGTCCTTTAGGTCTGTGTAAAGGCCAGACTGGAGAATTATTATAAATGTAAGAGTTTTATTAGCTAAAATCGATTTCAAGGCAAACATGAAATTACAAAAAGCAAAATAGAAAAGGAGTACTTGTGGCACCTGAGAGACTAACAAATTTATTAGAGCATAAGCTTTCGTGAGCTACAGCTCACTTCATCGGATGCATTTGGTGGAAAAAACAGAGGAGAGATTTATATACACACACACAGAGAACATGAAACAATGGGTTTATCATACACACTGTAAGGAGAGTGATCACTTAAGATAAGCCATCACCAACAGCGGGGGGGGGGGGGGAAGGAGGAAAACCTTTCATGGTGACAAGCAGGTAGGCTAATTCCAGCAGTTAACAAGAATATCAGAGGAACAGTGGGGGGTGGGGTGGGGGGGAGAAATACCATGGGGAAATAGTTTTACTTTGTGTAATGACTCATCCATTCCCAGTCTCTATTCAAGCCTAAGTTAATTGTATCCAGTTTGCAAATTAATTCCAATTCAGCAGTCTCTCGTTGGAGTCTGTTTTTGAAGCTTTTTTGTTGAAGTATAGCCACTCTTAGGTCTGTGATCGAGTGACCAGAGAGATTGACGTGTTCTCCAACTGGTTTTTGAATGTTATAATTCTTGACGTCTGATTTGTGTCCATTCATTCTTTTACGTAGAGACTGTCCAGTTTGGCCAATGTACATGGCAGAGGGGCATTGCTGGCACATGATGGCATATATCACATTGGTAGATGCGCAGGTGAACGAGCCTCTGATAGTGTGGCTGCTGCTACTCTGAAACCTGTGAAAAAGCAAAATAAAGACAGTTAAATAATAGTGTTCACAGTATCAAAAATTGAACTCAATATGAGATGTTACAATTTTCAAGGGATAAATTAATTCAAGGTCTTATCACAATCTTGTTACAAAGGCAAATTTTTACCCTATTTCTATACTAGTCTGGGCAGATGATTTTGGGATCAACATGGAACAATGAATCCTTAAATATAGATCCTTATACTTCCAATCAAGATTATATGGCAGTGGAATTATGGGACTGTATGATTTAGAAATTTAGCCAAAATACAACTTGAACACATGAAATTAATCTAGAATAATGTAGGGTGTGAATTTAGAGCAGATTAACTATTCCTGATTAACTCCATGTGTCAATGCTCTTATTCCAGGATAAGAGTGCCTTGTTCTGAAGTAGTTTATGTGGATTAAGCTAATAGGGCACTCTTACTCTGGAACAAGACCGTCGTTCCACATATGGAGTTAACCAGGAACAGTTAATCAGGTATAGCTCCTCATATACACAAGACTTTACTTAATTATTAAAGAATGGTAAATTCAGTTCAAAATGACCTTGCCCAGGTGATACTCATAGCCAATTCTGAACCTATACTAATTTCTCTGGAATTTATCCAGCACTGTAGATTCTTTTGCCACTTTAACCAAAAGTTCAAATTGTGGTAAAATCTTTAGTTTCTGAGCCAATTTAAACTTCTCTTTTTTGTCTAAGATGCTTTCAATTCTCTTGACCATAAAATCTGGGTGATTTTTTGGCTGAACTCTTCAAACACTCAGAGTTTCTTAGTAACTTTTGCTGTAGGGTCCCACAGTCTCCTCTTACAAATAGTACTAGGTTTGGTTACTGTGGTAAGTTTGTCCAGCCTCAGTTTCTTTTTTTATGCAGCATAACTTCTAGACCAGAGGTTCTCAAACTGGGAGTCGGGACCCCTCAGGGGGTCACGAGGTTATTACATGGGGGGTCATGAGCTGTCAGCCTCCACCCCAAATCCCGCTTTGTCTCCTGCATTTATAATTATATAAATATATTTTAAAGTGTTTTTAATTTATAAAGCAGGTCACACTCAGAGGTGTGCTATGTGAAGGGGGTCACCAGTACAAAAGTTTGAGAACCACTGTTCTAGACAACTAAGACTAAACTCGTTAGTATAATATAAGCACACATCAGACATTTTAGTCATTTCAGAGGGTTTTAACACAGGTGTGTGTACTTCCAGAGAAACACTGAGTTTAATGGACCCAAGTTCTCATTTGGGTAAACAGCTGATGTATAAAGGTCATTGTTTGTTCTTATCAGTTGGAACTGGCATGAAGGTGAATTCTCCAGCTCAGCTTCATAGGTGCAATGACCAGTTTCTTGAGAGAGATAGAGGTCATTGAGATGATTCATTTAAGGCGTTATTACCTCTGTATTCTTATTCTCTTACCAGATTTGCAGAAGTCTCCCTAGACTGGACTTTAAAAGACAGGATCATTGTCAACAACAAGATGTTAGTTGTTATCAAGCAGGGGGCACTCTCACTGGCCAGGCAATGACAATCCAATTTACAATCGCTCTTGTCCAGAAGTTTCAGCTTCAAGGAACAAACTGGTAAACAGCATAGGCTGTTTTAGGTACCTTTTGCTGGGCAGTGTGACCTGGTTTCTCTTCTTGGCATGGCTGATGTGGGTCAATCAGAAAATGACCTTCTGGCAATGATTTGAATTATCCAACCAGTATATGAGTTGCGTCTAGGGTGACCAGACAGGAAGTGTGAAAAATTGGGACAGGGGATGGGGAGTAATAGGCGTCTATATAAGACACAGACCCAAACGGGACTGTCCCTATAAAATTGGGATATCTAGTCACCCTAGTTGCACCCTAGATCCCTTCTCATCATTCAATGAAAAAACAAGGCATCTCCATTATGGCTTCTAGCAACTATGTATCTGGAAAATTCCAGTATCTTCCTGGAAAACACCTTGTGCCATGGCAGTTTGTATAAGGCATGTTGGGTCATATGTTGAACACCTGCTATGTTAGCTCTGGTCAACAAGCTACTTCCATCAATTATTTTCCATGGGCCCTTTTGTGGTGTGATTCTTTGGCCAACTTTGCACGACTCCATGAGCTTGCTACTGATGCTTTTAAATGTCTGCAGAAATGCTAAAGTTAGAGCAAAATTGTTATGTGAAGTCTATGCTCCTTAATGGTTTTGTTGTTACTAGTTCATTATGCAGCAATATAAAGTAATCTGATTCATTAGGTTAGTCAGTCACCAACAGGAGATAATAATTAATGAATTATACAAAACACCAGTATACACCTGTGTACCAGTACTTGGTTATTCCCAAAATTTCAGTGATCAGGTTAGTAGGATTGCTTCATATGCAAAATTATCTGTGCAACTGCTAGTCACAGAGTTAATCAGGCCTTATGGTCATTCAGGCCTTGTAACATTTTGGTTGGTTCATGTTAAAGTTTTACACTGCACATTGACTTCTTAGAATACCATATGAATTATTACCTTCTTTAATTCAGAACAAATAGTTTATATATCTATATCTATCTATTTACATACATACATACACACAAACACATCTTTGTTAAGATTAGTTTTATATATGTATATCTTAACCTTATGATACTGCATCCAATAGTTCAGGTTGATTTTCTATATCTCTATTACAAATGAATAGATGTACAGCATATAAAATAGAAGAAAAAGGTAAAAGAGGAAGTTACTTTACAACTTAGCAAGTATTTGTGCTTAACCTTAGGAAGTTAGCTGTAGTAGTTACTCAGCCTATGTGAAACACAGAAACAGCATCTGCTTTTTCATAAGTTTTTAAGGCTCAAACCTAAATTATGCCAGGAATTCTGGGCTATGTGTGGATGTCTGTGACATTATTGTTATTAATAAGCTCCATATTTTCTGTATCACCGATAATGTGTATAGGCTGGGCATTTCTCCATCCACCCTATGTAGGGATATTCATCTCATTCATAGATTGTCTGGAATATAGTTTTATGTTACACCCTATCCCAGGACCTATACAATCAGAGTACTATCAGGCTAAAATGCAAATGTGTACAATCTAAAGAGTATTGCTAAAGCTTATTCTCCCTCAAGTTCAGAAATGTTTTATGAGCTACAGGGTGTTCTGTGCCTGCTTGGCAGGTTGGGGGGTTTTTAAACAAGAGACAATTCTTCTAATTTTTTAAAAGTATTGCTTACAATCAATTATATCTGAAACCTATGCTCAAGCTGGCATTTGGTCAAAGCCATACTTCCTGGCATGTTACCGAGATGGTTCTTTTGGCTGAATGTTAGACACCTCTCCTGCCATGTAGAACATCCATTAACAAAAATAAAATAAAATATAATAACATAGAGACATAATAAGCCTGGGGGAACAGCATCCCACATGCTCATCTACTTTGAAAAGCGTCCATGTAAAAATGGCACCCTTCCTAGTCAACAGATCTGCCTGTGCCTGTATTCAGAGCCACAGCTACTTCTTTTATTGACAAAAATAAGTTATTTTCCTACCTTTTACTCTTCTTAGCACTGCAGGGCCAACACAGCTAGGAGAGAGTGAGCTAGATTCTATACCAGTTTGTACAGCATCAATAGAATTATTTACTAAGTCTAATCAGTTACACTTATGCAAACACATGGAGGGCAATGGTTCTTTATACATCACCAAGCACTTAACTTGACCTGCAGAAATTCTGTTACAGGTGTAAGGCTTAACAAGCAAAGAGCCCATATTGACTCTCAGATCCTAGGTTGAGTCTGAAGGGCTGGCAGCTCGTATAAACATCTTACTTGTAAATGTGAGCATGGGTGATATGGAAATCCATAAGACACACGAAGTGCAGATGTCCACAGTGCCATTTTCACAGACTCAGAGAAGTGCAGTTCCAAGGCTGAAGAAGCAGCTTCATTATTGAATGGATTTGCAGAGCGCCACAGAATAATCCCAACAGCATCTGAATGGGGTGAGGAGGGGTGGAACCATAGCTCTGTCCCACCTATGTGCTGGCCAACACATCTGGTTGGCCACAGTGGAGGAGAGGAGAACTATTCTGGAGCCATGAAAATATTGCCCCAGGCAGTTTGTGTTCTTATATTAGCAGGTGTCCAGGTTGAGTCTCTTGCACCATGCAATGGAAAAGTGGCTCTTCAGCTCTCCCTTCTCATCTGTCTTCTGTCAGAGAACTGGCTTCTCCTCTTCAACTCTCCTCCTTTTTTGGTCTCCCAGACGCCAGTCTGTCCAGAGAGGGAGAAGACATCTCTCTATTCCCCAGTCTTCTTCTCTTGCTGAATCCTGCATGGAAAGTGCAGGAAATTGAAAGGGTATTTTTCCTTTCTCTGGATGTGATTCTCCACTATCTTGTGCTTTGTTACATTCATTTAACCCCATGGAATGTGAGTGCATATGGTACATGTCAAATGCTACCAAGTCAAAATGGCCAGTGTAAATGACTACACAAGGTGCAAGCAATGACAGATCAAGCCTTCTGCTTCCTATTTCTCTTCTAACAAGTGCTGGGAATGACCCCAGAATGGCTTTTCACCTTTCCCTTGCTCAGGATTTCGGGAAGAATGAATCTCAGAGCAGCTCCTACACAACTATTGGTGAATTTGCTCAGTGCTTCCTGTGTTGAATCAGGGCATTCTGGGAAAAAGATCTTTGGGCCAGCCTCTGCCTTGCAAAAAAGTACCTCAGAGCCATAGTTTCAGGATTACTACTTTATACAGCAATGTGTTTAAAAGCTTTGAACACCCAGAGTAGTTTTAATAAACCAGCCATATATAAGTAATGGGTTGACCAGTATATCATGCAGTCAGAAAATGTGACAAAGTATTTATAATCTATATAATAATTTCTAAACTGTCTTTAACATTGAATTATGCAGCATATACATGACTAAACATTCGGCAGTACAAAACAAGGCAATGCAATAAAATTATGGGACTTCTAATGCATTATTAGACTAAAAATACACCGTACAAAGTGCCAGAGCACTTTTGCTCATGAGTCTTCATAATAATCAAGACACACTTTTGGCCCAATCCTGCACAGATGCAGATGAGGGGGGGAAAGTCACCTCAGCGCTGAGGGCCAGCACAATGGCTGTGAATCTCTTAAAATCTGCTTAAACCCTCAAAATGAGGAATAAAGCATACCCTAGCACTTGCACTAGCCTCTTTGCACAGGGATCAACTGCACCCTGTGAGAGAGCAATGCAAGTGCTGCTGGATATGATTCTTTGCCATTCCCCATTTAATGAGATGAAGACAGTTGAGGGTAGCTGGTGCTGCTGGCTGGCGAGCTCCCAAGAGCATGGTGCCTAGCTGATAACATGAGGCACTGACAGCTGCCTGCAAGAGGCTCCTTTTGGTTAAAAATCACTGAAAGCATTTTTTGTGACTGTAGCTGGACCTTAATTATTGGGCAAGATTGCAGCTGTGAGATTGGCCCTTAAAAAAGGGAGGTGCGTAAGATGAACCAGAGCTGGTTGGAAAAAGTCTAATGAAACTCTGTTTCAATGGAATTTGCCCATTTGGCAAAATCAGAAACTTTTGCAGAGCGGTTCCAATGTTGTGAATTTATAACAGAACCCAGGCAGTAAATGGCCAACTCCCATACCTAGCTCCTTGACAGCCTGAGCTTCCTGGATCTGCAGACTGCCCTAGAGGGAGGTGGTGGGGATGGGGAGGGAGACCCCAGAGTTTCCCTGGTCCTTGGCTCTGAGTTAGCCAGCTAGGTGGATTGTCCCAGAGCTGGGACTCCATTCCCTTTCATAGAACATTTCAGAATTTTTGGTTTTCACTCCTAATCTTAATGAAGCCAAATTTCAGAATATTGGAGTCCTCTACAAAATGGAATCATCTTTGTTCACACAGTTCTAAGAGGCAACACCCCAGAAATAACACCAGCAGACACTGTTCCTCAGCTGCATCCCTCTGAGGGCACATCTACACTGCAAAGAAAAACCTGCGGTTCTGAGTCTCAAAGCCCATGTGACCAGACTCGGGCTCGAGGGGCTCGGTCTGTGGGGCTAAAAATAGCAGTGTAGACATTCCAGTGGCGAGTATAAGGCTTGCAAATCTGTGTAGCCATTACAGGAGCCATCAAAGGCTTCTTATTCCTGCACTCCCACTTCGCTGTGCACCTGCCTCTGGACCTCAGTAATGATGACTGAAAGTGTAACTACTACCAAATAATGGGAGACTTTAAGCTTTAAGACCAGTTTCTGAAAATGCATTCTTGAAAGTCAATCTGATTTAATCTTTGAACACATTTGAGTTTCCTCATTGTTACTCCTAGACCTGTAATGAGCTGTTCACCAGAATCCTGAACTCAACTAAGTGAGCTCCTTTAGCATGCCAGTTCCTCACCACTGGGTGAGGGCGAAGGAATTTGTCGAGGGCTGGAACGAAGGAACAACCATTGAAATAGGGCAGGGGTACTGGGCAGGGAGCTAGCTTTCTGGTTGTTTATATGAGATGCATTCACTGGAGACAGCAGGAATGGGAGCTGTGTTTTGCTTCTGGGAGTAGGGAGAAAAAAGGACAAGCAGGATGTGTAGTTTTAAATCATTTTGTTAACTGGGGATCTGAAGCTGTAAGAGGTGGGGAATGGTCAAGTAAAACAGCATTTTTTGTTTAAATTAATGTATTAATTGGGGATCAGCATGGAATAATGCAGCTGGGACATGGAAGGCCAAAGGGAGAACAGGCTTTTTTTTGGATCATCAATTTATAACATGTCTGTTTCAGAGTTCCTTTGATTGAGACCAGTAAGGAGGGCATTTTTAAGACACAGCAAGTCAAAGCTGCTCTTAGGTTTAAGATGAACTTTTTGGTGCTTTAAGAACTGTTAAAATAAAGTGGACATCTTGCTCCTGGGGGGAAATTTTTTGCAGGAGGTGTTTTTTTTTTTCATTACATCCTCTTCCTCTCAGTATTGATGTACCATTGTATGATTTGTTACATTTGTCTCTTCATTTTGGAAATCTCCATCCTCTTTGATGGCAAAAGCTGTCACGTTCTCACATCCAGAGGGATAGGCATGGCAAAAGAACTATCAATCCCCAAACCAGATAAAAATGGGGGTGAGTCAGTAAGAGGAAATTTAGTAGAAATGATAACATTTTGCAAAAATGAAAAAATTACGTTTACTATACATGATATCACTAAAACAAAAACAACCCACATCTCTTTTATTGCTCTTGCAATTGAATAAGGAAGAGCTGACATTTTCACAATAGTATACAATATGATTCTTTGGACAGCAGTTTGTTTCCCTTTTAAATGCAATTTGTTTTGTATGTCTAAGAAATATATCAATATTTCTGTCAAAGCCTTTGCATGGCCATTAGAACAATACCAATGTTTATTTTTATGTCTTTTCAAAACTGTTATACTCCACCATTCAGAGTTACCTTGTTTCTTTAAGGAAACTCTTAAACTTACTGCCTAACAGTATCTGGCAGATTCTATTTCGCAATAATAAAATAAAATAAACAATAATAATAATAATAGCATAAATAATAAATAATAATAAAACATGGAAAAATATATACAAAGTGTCTCAAACATCTTTTATGGTTGAGAATATACAAGACAGGATTTTTTTCCATTCATGAAAACATATCTTAGTAATGTCCCTGTTTAAGACATCAAAGTTCAGTGTGTTAAATATAGGATTTCCCAATCCCAGTCTCAGCAGAACATAAAAGGATGATGCATGCAGCAAAAAATTCAGTTACCTTCACTTTAGTGTACTTTTTCATCTGTGGATTAAGTTGTCTTCTTGACTGTTTTTGCTATTTGATATGACTATTTTTGGGTTACAGTGCATGAAACTTTTGGCTGCAGACATGGAGCTTTTCTGTCTGATGCCACAATCTCAGCTAAAATAACAAAGAGATTCAGTAATACACTGGGTCGGTAATACCAAGGATCTCAGGGTAAAATTCACCCTTGGTCTGTAGAGGGCCAGCAAGGCCTATGTAACAATTCATAGTTTCAAAGATTGTAAGGCCAGAAGTCACCAGTGTGATCACACAGCTTGGCCTTCTGCATAACACAGCCTATAAAATTTCACCCAGTTGTTCCAGCATCAAGATCAATACTGTGTGGTGGGGCTTACGTGGGGTTTAGGCCTTGTTTTGGCACTCTGGGCAGGTAAGAAACTCCGTCGCCCCCTGAACTCAAACCCAAGGTCTATGGGTAAATCCAGTCATTGAGAAGGCTAATCTTTCAATTTTTCTTCATTGGCAGGGAAACTCCACTCTTCAGATGTGCTGCTTCTACACAAAAAATGTTGTGTTCCTTTTCATCAGTGTAAATCACAAATCCAAGATGGCAAAATGTTTTGACTAAGGTTATGGAAGAATTTATTTCTGTAAAACAAATTAATCCCGAATCATAATCAAGCTTTTTTCCTCATTTTTTGCTCTCCTTCCCATCCCCCACATTGGGGCTTTCTCGTGCAATTTTTAAGGTCAGTGTCCAAGCTGTAAGCTCACTATTGATGGTGAACTTTACATAAGAAGATAAGATATTCCATACTGAGCCATATCGATGCTCCATCTAGTCCACTATCCTGTCTTCTGACAGTGGCCAGTGCTAGATTCTTCAGAGGGAATGAACAGAACTGTGAAATTTATTAAGTGATCCATCCCCTGTCATCCAGTCACAGTTTCTGGCTGTCAGATGTATAGGGACACCCAGAGTTCAGTGGGGTTATCTCCCTGGCCATCTTGGCTAATAGCCACTAATAGGCCAATCCTCCATAAACTTATCTAATTCTTTTTTTTTCACCCAGTTATACTTTTGGCCTTCACAACATCCCCAGCAATGAGTTCCACAGACTGACTGTGTGTTGTGTGAAGAAATACTTCCTTATGTTTGTTTTAAACCAGGAGCCTATTAATTTCATTGAGTGACCCCTGTCTTTTGTGTTATGTGAATGGGCAAATAACACTTCCCTTATTCTCTTTTGCCACAGCATTGTATAGACCTTTCTCATATTCCTATGTAGTCATCACTTTTCTAAGATGAAAGTCTAAGTCCCAGTCATTTTAAGCTCTCCTCACACACAAGCTGTCCCATCCCCCTAATCATTTTTGTTGCCCTTCTCTGTACCTTGTCCAATTCTAATATATCTTTTTAAAGATGAGGTGACCAAAACAGCACAGAGTGTTCAAGGTGTGGGCATATCATGGATTTATACAGTGGCATTATGATATTTCCTGTCTTATTATCTATCTCTTTTCCAATGGTTCTAACATTCTCCCAGCTTTCTTGGCTGCTGCTGCACATTGAACCCAGATTTTCAAAGAACCCTACACAATGACTCCAAGATCTCTTTTTTGAGTGGCAACAGGTAATTTAGACTCCATGTCTCTTTAGACTCTTCATTTATAGTAAAGCCCTCATGTTAAGGAGTATCCAGGATGAGAGCTGGCCATGCATTAGAATGGCATGCTCTGCTCTGCTGCCATGGAATAATGATGGGATTGTGGAGCAGTAGGGTCTAGCTTGGCAGAAAACTCAGAAGCATGGTGTGCTCAGAGTGATACAACAGATTTTAAATAATGTTGTGTAATCTCTTTTCGCCACATAAAGAGATGATCCTTCAGAAATGGTACCATTAAGAAAGGGGGAACATCTGGAATGGCGAGATTCCTTTCTGAGTAAACACAATCCTTAGGACAAAGGCCCATTGACCAAGTCTCGTCTTATAGAAAATGTTTACAGTGGTATTGCATGACTCCCAGAAAGAAAGGAAACTACGAAGGGCAGAGAGTGATGATTTAAGGGACTAGTTAATCAAGCAAAAATATATGTCTAGGCTTTTCATTCTACTATTTGTTTTTACTCTGCAGTGTTTTAATGGCATTTATTTCCCATAAATGAGTTCTGCGGAAGTTTAATTTTTTAATGGCAGAAACTGAACACACAAGTCAGAATTACTGCAAATAAGGGCCAGCTCCAGTGTGCAAGATACATTGTAACATGTGAAAAGGGAGTGTTTGTTTTTAAAAGGTTTAAAATATTGTTTCTTTATTTTCCCCTCTAACTCTGAGAACTTTGGCATTTGACTAATTTACCGTGCACTTAAGGCTGGTAGCAATATTGGAAAAGAAATATGATAATCACATGCTGCCACAAAGCATTCTATACCTCTCTCTGTTTTCCAGCTCTAGTTTCACATGTGTTGGTTCAATGGAATATTCAATAGACATTTATAGGAAATAAATTGAGAGATGAATGTAAACCATATGGCATCTGGAGGTTTATTTGTAAAGTCCCTGCATCAAAGCTCTCTCCAGATCACACCATATTAGCTATGTTTTTCCAGTCCAGCAGAATCAGGAAGGTAACCACAGACTTCCTTGATGGAAAACACATGAAAAACAGAGCAAATCTTAATATGTAGTTAGAGCAACTGTTCAAGTAGCATCATTTTAAAAAAAATTATTACTAATATGTAAGGAGTATTGTTTGGCAATGGATTCTAAACCAAAACCAAAAGTAAGTTAATTTGCTCAGCTTCCCCATCCCCTCAATTTGTACAACACATAGACTATTAAGATGTACCAAACAGTATATACCGGGGTAATTAGTGTTTGTATTTTTAAGGTATTTAGGGCAATTAGAACCTTTCTTGAAGGTGAAATGCTGCATTGGATATAGAGAGAGAGACTTTTCCTACAGAAAACATTTTATAGGCATTCACATTTGTATAAGTAATAAAAACTATTGATTCGACAGAATGAAAAATTTATTCTCAACCTTATTTATTTTTGAAGAAAAAAATTTCAACCTCAAATGCTCTCTATTTTCTCAAGTTTGGCACCAGTCAGCATTACATTTGAAATTAAATTAAATTGTATTCTCATACAATATGTTATATAAATCATTATGAAGTACCAAGAGCTTGCACAAATATTTTTAAAAAGTTTTCACTTACTTTCCAAAATAGTTTTCATTTTTCAGAGTCAACCTTTTTCAGCGAGTCAGTTCAGCTGTAATGATTTTTGTGTTAAACTTCCTTGTCATTTGACATTTTTTTAAAAAAAATCACTCGTTTAATATTAAACCTTATACCTACTGGGCAGGTAAAGCACATGTGAGGTACAATGCAAAGTATACTGTAGCGCCCCCACTCCTGCTAACATCTACGCAAATGCTGACTTTGCTGCACTTCTCACAATTCATGAAGCTTAGCACATGCTGACGTCTCTGCAGCATAGTGGCCTTACATCAGTGATGGGCAATGTGCGGCCCGTGGTCCACCACTGCCTTACATTGTTCAATACAAGGTCCAGTTCAGGAAAACAACCCTGTTCAGGACAGCACTTAAGCATAAACTTACCTTTGAAGTCAAAGGGACTTTAAGAACATGCTAAAAGTTAAACACTGAATCGAGGCCTCTGGGCCTGATTCAAAATGCAGTGGTGTCAATATAAGTCTTTCCATTGACTTCAGTTGGCTTTGGATGACACTTTAACACCCAAGCTCAGGACAGCCTATTATTACAATAATACATTACTTATAAAACCATTCCAGTCTTTTAAATCTCCTCCTTTGAATACACACATTTACACAATGACTACTTTAAAAATATTACGTTACAAAAGCACACCTTCGAGATAGTTCTTATCTTTATTCATAGCATTTAGTGAGAGATTTTCAGCCAGATATCTCAAAATCACTATACAAATGTGGTTAAAAAATTATTATCTACATTTTTCAGCTGCGATAAATGAGGTATAGAGAGTCAATGGGCCTACTCCAATGCCCAGTTAGTCAGACTTTGATGGGCACTGGATCAGAACTAGAACTGACATCTCCAACGCCGTTTCAATAGGGTCATTCTTCCTCTTTATCCATGTAGTTATCTTGGTATGGAGAAGTGATTATATTCTAACATCTTAGTTCATGCTAGAAATGAGGTCAAGCACCCAGATTTAGAGCCACATCCCAATTTCAAATGCACCAAAGTTTTGGGAAGAAGACTGTAGTGTTTTTGTTTGATCCATTCCAAAGACAGACTTTAGGGAGTTGGGGGTTAATAGGCAGAGGGATTGGAGACTGAAGGATAACTTAAATAGGGCCTTATGATATAATGTTGTTAGGTAGAGTCTATTCACTTCTTTGATGGAAGCCTATTAACTGGAGAATTTGTAACTGGAAAATTGACGATCAAAACTGTTGTACTAATTGGGTGTTTTAAATTTGGTACTAAGCTCAGAATTCTAGGTAGGCACCAGTGAAATCAGAAATGAAAAAATAATTTGTAAAATCCAAATTTAGGGGTTTGAATGTCAAACACCTTAACAGACCACGAGTGCTTAGATCTCAGGTTTTAGTCTGAGCATTTTTTTATTTAAAACTCTCTTCTTCTCATCAATTTCTTTCATTCATCAATATACAGGTTAGCCTTTAAAGGTATGGAAGTCAATGAATGCCACTCAGAAACCTTAGAAAATAAGTATGCAAGCAACATCAGTTTAAAAATATGCAGCTAACTGCTGGAAGCTATTAAAACCCAAATAAACAAAAGAGATTATACTTCAAAGAAATGTCAACAGTTTTTCCTCTCTTAGAACAGAGCAGTTTTCTTTACTTCTATCCATAGCCACATCTGGAAAGTGCTTACTGCTTTACACATATCTAACAGTAAAATGCATTTACTGATTTTTTTAAAAAAATTCCTGACAGATTTAAGCAATTTCCAAAACAAAGGTAAACTCCTGTCCCAGGTAAAAAAATATTCTGGTAATAACAATAGAGAATTCATGAAATCATAAGATCATGATACTTATTTAGGCAAGCAAAAGCAGTGACTTGCCAAATAACATATCACCTTTGAGAGTCTTTTTAGGTAGCAAGAAATTGCCATTTAAATTACATCCTTCTAAGGAAATGACAATAAATGTTGGTTTCTTATGCCCTATTTCAAACAAGAACAGCCAATTCTCAGAAAAAAAAAAAAGGTGTGTAAGGCTGACATGAAGCTCAGATATTTTCTCCAAATGATAAGGCCCTATTTAGAGATTCCGTACAAAATATTTAAATTATAGAGGTAGCTGGAGCTTTTATTGCTTTAAAATACTACCTGATTTTCATTATAGCTAAAGGGAGTCAGTTTAGGTGGTCCAAATGCTGAATTTGTTTAAGATTCCACATTTGTAGCAGCCAAACCCTGCAAAGGCTGTTAATTTGATTTTGGTTTACAATTAACAAGGCAGTAGCAACTTGGCCCGTGCAGAAGACTGCCAAGAAAAATGCTATCTTTGGTAAATTACCAAGTATCAAAATGTGGACAACAGATTTTTTCCCCGTGTTACAAACTATTTTTAATTAACAACAATGTTTTTGATATAGTAGCAGCATTTAATAGAAAATATAAAGACAAAGTACAAAATTTGAAAAACAATCTATGATTATATAAAGAGCAGAATATGTTTAATATTAGACAAAAATACAATTTAAGCATTAAGCCTACAGTAAGCGTTCTATAGTCAAATGAAAAGAAAATAAACTAACGGGACTGCTGCAGAATGGGAAAGCAGGTCCAGTTTGTTTATTTATAAATGGGTAACAAGCAGATTCTTTCACACTAACTAAACCAGACAGTAATTATAAACACAGATTGGTTAAATTCCCTGCACCCTATCAAAGGAAATGAGTTCCTCTCTTTTCCAAACATTGTCATTTGTTTATTGAGCCTCTTTTGGGCTTGATTTCATTAAAAACGATGTAAAAATCCACATCTGCAGCCCCCCTTCCCCCCCCCCAAAACAATGTCAAGCTTGTTAAGCCAATCCAGAGTCCTCATTACACAAAAATTTGCAAGCAACATAACCAAAAGTAGCCACTGGAATACAGAGCAAAGAATTTGGATTATTTTTGTTCCATTACAGAAAATTTATATTACTGTGCAATAGAACAGGAAGCAAACAGTAACCGCCTCAGTAGTTCTGGATAATTAGTTACCTAAATTCTCTGAGGTGAACACAATGTACTTAGATGGGCAACATTACTGCTTGTACTCTGAAATAACGGAATAATCTTAGTTAAAATGAAAATTATAAATATAGGCATAAAAAGTCACGTTTAAAATCATTAGACTTTATCAGCAGAGTACAACTGAGTTCCTCATTAAAGTAACAGTTTTATTAAAAAAGGGGATGATACTGCTTATATTAGCTAGTGTCAGATATCAGATTTCAACAAACTTTAACACAGTTAACGCTATTAAAATATAATTATTAGAGTTGTTATGCTTGGATGGTTTGAACTAAAGTGAATTTCATGTATTTGTTGGAAGACAGCAATAATAAATCCTGGAGCTTGTAAGAACTGACTTAGAGTTTGCAGAACTAAAGTTAAAGGAGTTTTGCCACCAACTTCAGCAGAAGCAAGATTAGTGAAATTCAGCCCTGTGCAGAGGGCCCAGGCAAGGCATAAGCAGCACTGAAACCCTGTTTTAAGGGATTAAATAAGATTTAGGTGGTGTGGGGCATGCTGCACAGGGTAAATAAGCCATTAACACAACTTATGGTCTTCATGTGAGAGTGGATTGGTGGATAAGAGATATTGGGGGTATAACCTATTATAACAGAGTCTAACATAATAGGATCCTTTCTAAGTGTGAGAAGTACTCACTGAGATCAGTTGGGGATACAGTCCAGGCATATATCAATTTGTGAATTAGCTAATGAGAAAGGGAAGAAGATCCAAAAGGGAAGAGGAACCAAAAGACAAGGGTGAATCAGCTAAAATGTTGCAGGGAAAGCAGAAGAACGTGAAAGTCCATAGAGGCTCTTTTGTGAGAAGATCAAGAGGCAATGGGAGGTATGTCAGGAGCAGCAGGAACAAGAGCATTTCTATCTCTCTAGCATTTATAGCTATATACCCCTATTTCATCCTGCTTTAATACCTTTTGGGTGTGTATAATAGCCCATGTGCACAGCAGGGCAAAAAAGGCAAGCAATGGGCCTGAAGGAACCAGGAAGAGTGGGACTGCACATGATAAACTTGCAAGTTTACTTCGATTTTTCAGAAAGCCTTTGACAAGGTCTCTCACCAAAGGCTCTTAAGCAAAGTAAACTGTCATGGGGTCAGAGGGAAGGTTCTCTTATGGATCAGTAACTGGTTAAAAGACAGGAAATAAAGGGTAGGAATAAATGGTCAGTTTTCAGAATGGAGAGAGAGGTAAAAATTGGTGTCCCCCATGGGTCTGCACTGGGACCCTGTACTATTCCACATATTCATAAATGATCTGGAAAAAGGGGTAAACAGTGAGGTGGCAAAATTTGCAGATGATACAAAATTACTCAAGATAGTTAAGTCCAAAGACTGTGAAGAGTTACAAAGGGATCTCACAAAACTGGGCAACAAAATGACAGATGAAATTCAGTGTTGATAAATGCAAAGTAATGCACATTGAAAAACCTAATTCCAACTATACATATAAAATGACAGGGTCCTAATTAGCTGTTACCACTCAAGAAAGAGATCTTGGACTCATCGTGGTAGATAGTTCTCTGAAAACATCCACTCAATATGCAGCAGCAGTCAAAATAAGCTAACAGTATGTTGGGAATCATTAAGAAAGAGAGAGATAAGACAGAAAATATCATATTGCCTCTGTTTAAATCCATGGTACGCCTACATCTTCAATATTGCGTACAGATGTGGTCGTCCCATCTCAAAAAAGATATATTGGAATTGGAAAATGTTCAGAAAAGAGCAACAAAAATGATTAGGAGCATGGAATGACTTCTGTATGAGGAGAGATTAATAAAATTGGGATTTTCAGCTTGGAAAACAAACAACAAAGGGGGGATATGATAGAGGCCTATAAAATCATGACTGGTGTCGAGAAAGTAAATAAGGAAGTGTTATTTACTCCTTCTCATACCATAAGAACTAGGAGTCACCAACTGAAATTAATAGGTAGCAGGTTTAAAACAAACAAAAGGAAGTATTTTTTCACACAATGCACAGTCAACCTGTGGAACTCTTTGACAGAGGAGGTTGTGAAGGCCAAGACTATAACAGGGTTCAAAAAAGAACTAGCTAAGTTCATGGAGGATAGGTCCATCAATAGCTACTAGCCAGGATAGGCAGGGATGGTGTTCCTAGCCTCTGTTTGTCAGAAGCTATGAACGGGTGACAGGGCGTGGATTACTTGATGACTACCTGGTCTGTTCACTCCTTTTGGAGCACCTAGCATTGGCCACTGTTGGAAGACAGGATACTGGGCTGTCTCACTATGGTCATGCTTATATTCTTAAGTTACACCACTGCAGGGAGGAAGCGTTGCCTAGTGATCACACCATGATCTGCATATCAAGAATTCTGAGATCTCTTCCTCATTCTCCCTCATGCACGTTGGAGAAACTGGAATAAAGGGGCCATAGATGTCAAAGTGTTAATATTATTATACACTTCTTTATGGAAAATAAATGGGGCCAGATCATGCCCTCCTGCAATAAAACCCCATTGCTGAACCTGGAAGAGCCCTGGAGAACCACTGATATACTTCAGCTATGTGTTCTCCACTGGGCCTCTTCCTCTTGGCTCCACTGGAAATACACTATCAGGAATGACCTCTGGCTGAAGCTGCCCCAGGCATGCCTTTTAAAGGAGTATATCCACTTGCAGGGGCCTTTGTGGGACCAGGTAATAGAGCTGTATTATCTTTTCTGGGTAGGCTTAATGGGGCTGATGAGGGGACAATGCACAGCCCTACAGCAGTGTTCCAACCCTGATTAATATGATAAACTCATATGTCACCACAGTACATTTTGGTGTTTATTCACTGACCCATGGCATGAATGAATAATTTGCACCACCCTCTTGTCTGTAAACACTAGGTGGGAGATATCTCTTTATCAGTGGTGATGGCTAATTCCAAAAGGATACAGGAACAACACTTTCAATCCCCTCCCCTCCAACCCCCCACTCCCGCCCAAAAATAACTTGGCCCCAGAAGTGCTAATCCTCCCTGTGTGTCTTTTGTCCCCAGAAGTGCTAATCCTCCCTGTGTGTCTTTGTCCCATGTCTAGAACTGCCTCTCTCTTTCTGTAAGGCAGGTAACTTCCTTCTCCTAAAAGTCCTTCCCGAAAATTGCATTTCTACTGGTTTGCTTTCAATCCGATCCAGGCTTTTATATGGCTTCATCACCCTAGTATCTGAACTCCTTCCATCACTTACCAATTGCCACTCCTGTCCTCTGTCATCACTTTATGAAATTAAACAAAACACCTTTAATTTCTCAATATTATTTCAAATTTAAAACAATCAAGCAAGAATCATTGGAACCATCATGAAGCAGAACAAACCTAAACAGCTCAAATTGTGTTCTTTTGTGTCACATCCCTCCTTCCCACCCCATATTTATGATTATCTTGGAGTCTGATCCTGGACAAACCTTTCCCACTGAAGTCATCATTGCAAATTGAAGGGTACTCAACATCTCACAGGATTGGGCCATGGATACTTGTGGCTTTGTAGAAATAACAAGTCATAGTAGATCCTCAGCTAGTGCAAAATCAGCCTTGCTCCAAAGGAGGTATGCTGATTTACACCAGATGAGGGAAGACCTGGCCCACAGTGTCCAGATTGATGTAAATCCTACATGCAAAGAAATAACTCAGTACATCGAGCTCTGCATTGAGGGTGAACATAAAAGGGATGGGTAGAAGAAAATCCATCCCTTTTTATTTTTAAACGCTCAAATGTTTACCAGCTGACCTTCCTATTTACTGCAGATCTGGGAATCAAGGTGCATACAATAAAGTTCAAACCAATCAACTGCTTTCAGCTGTTCTTGTGCAATGAATTCTTAAGCATTTGGTCATTAAGACCAATCTATATGCAGGTCAGTTTTTTGAATAGGATGGGAACAGTTTGGGAGCAGATGCCAGGGCACTGACTCATGAAAAGGGGCTAGTTAAGAAACTCAGAGTACATTTATATTGGCCCACCTATCAGGTGCATGCTACTCGGCCCATCCCCCTGCTTAGACTGCTGTAATGATCAAGAACAGTTATTAATTTCTGGTGCAGTTTCTTCATTAATTGAACAGTGGTGTAAAGACATTGGAAAGTAATAACCAGAAGCATTAATAGAATTTGTCAAATCAGTTGAAGTAAACAATTTATTCAGCAATTTTAGCCTTTTCCCCTCCTATTTGCAGCTTGTCTGGAAACAGAGCACAATTTTTAGGAATGTATTTGTTCTGCAAAACTGTTTGACAAATTGTTGGTGTGAACTTCAGCTGGTCTGTTCTCGAATTATTCTCTGCAAACACCCAATATTCTGAATATGCATATAATATGTGACTGGTCACTTACATCACATGGTACTGCTTTTGCTCTTTTATTGGTTGAGCACACTCAATGACTCAGTGCCAGTATTCTACAGTCTGAATTTGCTCCCAGAACCATACAGTTGAGCACTTAAGTCACATGGCATTATTTCTGTTTCATGATTGGTTTCCTCTCACGTGTATGAACAGAAAAGGTGCCTGTGGTTTTGATTCACTCAGGGGGATGTGAGAGAACTTTAGGGACAGAGATGTAACAAGAGATAATCAGGTCTAAGAAGGAAAACACACACACACACACACACACACACACACGTTTGAACAGATCCTCCTTTAACCAGGGAAAGGTGAAGAACAGCAAGACTCGGTGAAGTTCATTAGAGATTCGCAATGCATAACTAACTTACCTGTGAAGTGCTTAACTGTTATGTGATGAATGTTATTGAAAACCTTAAAATCAGCAGAACATTATAAACCTTTTCTTTTCCTTCTTTCCACAATATGGAGCGTGATACTCTGGTAGCATAAAAATATCCAGCGACTTCCTAGCTTTTGAGAGAGAGAGAGTAAGACATAAACTCCTTGAAATTTGGTTTTATTGATTGTTTTCAATTGATACTATAGTCCATATTCTCTTGTCACAGTAAGTTAAAGGTGTTTCTGATTTGTGAAGGAGACAATCACAGATCCTTGTCATGTTGTTTATCAGTTGTCTCAGTAGCAGGCCTCTGATTGAGGAACTGCAGTTTTAAGTGTCCATCCCATATATGATAACAATTCATAATTTGCCAAGTATATTGGTTGAATGTACAGGTCTCCATTTTCTTCCAGCACGCCTACTTGGGATTGCACACAAATATGCTTAGCTGTGTGTGAGCACACCTGTGTGCTTGGATCTGAGCCCTGTTAAACATTCATATGAATAAAAGTTGCTGGCATCAATGTCTACCAAAATGTGAATAAAGATTGTAGCAGAGTAATGGGATTGACATATCTGAAATGAAATGCAATTTAGGATTCACAAAAGCTTCACAAATAATTCCCATCATTTGCCCAGTTCTAAGCATAAGCATATTCTTCATACAAGGTTTATGGTTGACTAATCATGCAAATAAATCTCTGAAGAAACTTTGCATTGTGTTCTGTTTGTAGGTAATGCATTACTTTGTTAGTGTTCAGGCTATCCATTCAGGATCTCCTGTATTGGATTCTCCTATCCTTGAACTTCAGTGAGAAAATTAGCAAGACTTTTAAATCATTTCCCTTTGCTGAATTCTGCCTATGTAGTTGTAAGTATTTATATAGTACCTAGTCACAATGATATTCTGTCTACCATGCCTATGAGTGCTCATTGCACAGTGTTAGCCTTTAGTTCAAAACAGAGTTTAGATGGTATTATGTGGGATCATGAATTGACTGAAAAATGGATTTAAAACAGTGGAGGCAACAACAGAGAATGGAAATCAGGAAGCCTGTGTTCTAGTCCTAATTATGTCTCTGATTCAGCATGTGCCCTTCAGAATCAACCTTCTGTGCCTCAGTTTCTCCATCTGTAAAGCTGGGATAATAATAATGCATATTCATCTTTGTAAAGAGGTCAGAGAGTGTCAGCTGAAAGCTGCTGCAAGTGTAAAGTATGCATTATTATATTAAACAACAGATGGCCCAAAGCAGAGACCTACTTAAAGTAATTGTGCAGTGTTATAAGGAACATCTTGCTGTGGCATATGCACCTTGTGATGTGCATCCACTCAGACAATGTGCGATGACTCAGCTGAAACAGTTTATGTTTTCGATTAGAACATACACATAAATAAATTTACATTTATGTGATTCCAACAAACAGGAGGCATGGACAGGAATGTCTAGCTGATGGAAAAATGAAACCCCACAAACAAACCACAGCTTGATGATAAAAAAAGCCTGAGATTTATATGGCACAGCTGGTCATGTGTAGTGCTTTTGTAAGCCTACAGCATCTGGTGACTTGTTTTAAATATCTGGATAGGTAGAATCCTGAACCTTGCACAATACATGTTCCAAAATACCCTTGCACTTATATGAAAGAAGTGGAATCCCTCCTTGTTCCCAGGAACAGATGCACAGGTGAGAAGTGCCAACAGATCTAATCCAACATCCAGTGAATGTGATGAGAGTATTTCCAGTGGTTCAATCAGCATTGGCTCAGGCCCCGGCTGTAATCTGTATGCATGCAAGAAGATGTGTGCATGCAGGGACTGTCCAATAAAAAAGCAAACTACTAACTAATAACATTTTTAACACTAAATACCACTTGTGCATGTTTCTATCATTATCTACAATCTCTTCCCTGTTATGATCATGAGGACAGCATCAAATTAATTGAAAAAGAGAAAAGAATGAGCTATGTGTCTGAACTTTGGACCAGCTGCAAGGAACTCCTGAATTCTTGATCTGGACACGTAATTGTATGAGTACAGACATTGGGATGGATTTTAAACAGCAGGCCGCAACTTTATTAAAATTTAATGTTGGAGAGTATGGCAGTATCTGCTTCATCTCTCCATACCAGGCATAGTTGTGTCAAGTGCAGAGTTTAAAGGACATCTATCATATAGCCCATAAGCTAGGGTAGACTCTCCCCTGCCTGCCCCAAGGATTCAGCTTGCTCTGCTGAAGCCTCTCACCCTCCCCACTGCAAGGGGATGGAAGGTACCAAAGAGGGTTTGCAAGGGCTTCAGGTCTCCCTTATGCCCATGGAGCTGGAGTCCACCAGCAAAATCCCTAGTCTCTTTATTTTCTGTTTGCTGGACCTTTTATCCCCACTGGCTACTGGAAGCACCAGCTAATAGCTTGGTTGCAACCCACCCACTTGCACTGCCTGGTATCTCGTACTTACTGAATCTAAAACCTACCCGGTCCAGTCCCTTATGTTCTGATGCCAGCTTGTGGATCCAACCACGTTTCCCACTTGTTAAATTAGTGGGTAGTATTATTGTGCTGCTAAAACTGGCTTTGGGCATCTAATCTGATCTCCTGCATAACACAAGACAAAAACTTCACCCAATGATTCCTGCATCTAATATGTGTGAGGGAGAATTTACCACATCGTTTCCAGAGTTTCATTGAGTTCAGTGGAGCTATACTGACTTACCCCAGCTGAGCACCTGATCCATTGTCTTTTATGGAAATTAAGAAACCAGCTGAAAACTTCACAGAAATCATTTTTAGAACCGAAATGAAGGGTACTTCATCTACAAAGGGAGCTAAATTGCAAAGCCTGTTAAAAAGAAAGGAGAAACTAAACTACCTTCCTGCATTACTTGTAGGGTAATTTAGAGTAGCAGCCGTGTTAGTCTGTATCCTCAAAAAGAAAAGGAGTACTTGTGGCACCTTAGAGACTAACAAATTTATTTGAGCATAAGCTTTCATGAGCTACAGCTCCCTTCTTGTACTCCTTTTCTTTTTGTAGGGTAATTGACTCTTCTGTTTCCAGCAGATGATTTTTTATCCAAATGCTCAAAAGATACAGCATTTCACAATGAGTTCTGGGAAGTGCAGATTCAAAGTCTGAGTCACAGACAGGAATGTGAGTGTAGAATTTTATTGAACCTAAGAACAGCACAATGGAGGTTAGTGGAGATGGTAGAAGCAAGAGGATAAGAAAATAGCTAAAATAAATGCTAGTGTTGTATTTGAAGGGAGTCTACAAAAAGTCAAGAGGATGAGTGACAAAAAGAATAAATGATGTAATACACTAAGCATCTAGGTTGCTCCAAAATAAGGAACAATCACTTCCAATAGAAAGCATGTAACTTTTTAAAAACAAATGTGTCCTAGCTGCTATTATCTGATGGGGAAAGTCTGATTGGGAAAGTCTTTCAGAACCTAAACATCTAGATTGTTTTAAAATCTGCCATCACTGAGAAAATACAAAAATAAGATATTGTGTTTCCTTTAAGTCTCACAAAAACCCCCTAAAGGTGTGTGCTCCCTCTGTTGGCTTCTGAACAGAGTTAATTCACAAAGATTGAATCTAATTTTGTGTTGCCATCAATGGAAGAACACAAATGTCTGCATAACAGGATGCAATTTACACTGAAGTTTCTGTTGTTCAAACAAGAAAATGAACATGTTAATTTCAACTCCATCCCAATTGCAATGAAAATGAATAAAAGTTAATAAACAATCTAACAAACTGGAGAAAAAGAAATGTATTTCAACACTTCCGAAGGGAATATTCCAAGCAATGGAGAATAAAAAAATAACAAACACTATACAGAATTACCTTACAGTAAATAGTGCTATTGTTCTCAAGTGCACTGAAATCCATATCCCAAAATGTCCTCATTGTTAATTTTTTTTTAAATTGCATCATCAGGCTTCACATTCAAGCTGGAAGGAAAATTAAGATGATGTGAGAAGAGCCAATGGCAAAAATAAGTTATCTGTAGTGTTATTGAAGCTGTGTTGGTCCCAGGATATTAGGAAAACAAGGTGGGTGAGATAATATCTTTTACTGGACCAATTTCTGTTGGTGAAAGACAAGTTTTTGAGCTATACAGACCTGACCTCTGAGTAAGTTCAAAAGCTTGTCTCTTTCATCAAGAGATGCTGGTCCAATAAAAGATATTATCTTACCCACATTGCCTCAAGAATAAGGTAGGTGGTCTTGAGTGTGGTCTTCACTATGGGGAGATCAACAGGGATTAATTTAGCGGGTCTAGTGAAGACCTGTTAAATCGATAGAGTGCTCTCCGGTTGACCCCGATACTCCACCTCTCCGAGAAGAGTAAGGAAAGTCGACCGGAGAACGTCTCCTGTCGATGCAGCTCAGTGAAGACACTGGAGTAAGTCGACCTAAGCTACGTTGACTCCAGCTATGTGAATAATGTAGCATAATTTAGGTTGACTTAACCCGGTAATGAAGACAAGCCCAGAGACAGTGTAAAACCTGAGTAGCCAGAAAAAGCATGCTGAAAGGATGGTCTTGTGATTAAGGCATTGCACTGGAACTCAGGTGCACCTGGTTCAGGTCCTGACTCTGCTCCATACTGTGTGATTTTGGGCATGTCAGTTAACCTCTGAGTACCTCATTCCCTGCTTTTAAAACAGGTATAATAATTCTGCCTTGACTATTTATACTGAAATCTGTTTGAGACATGGACTACCTTGTATTCAGTCTTTGTTTAGCATTCAGCACAATGGGATCCTGATTTTGATTGGATCCTCTAAATTCTACTATAATAAGAATAAATAAATATGAATATGCCATTGCATGTATAGGTCTGGTTGGGTCAACTTAGGGACAGAGAATGGAGGCCTTACTTACAAGAGCAGTCCCTTTGGCTTCAATGGGACTATTGTTTCAGTAAGTGCAGAACAGACTGGGCAATGGCTCCACACTCTGGCCCTTAGTGGTAGTAGATAGTATTGATTATATTCAATCACATCTCCAAGTACCCCACAAATTTTGCAGAGACCTTAAGGCCTGCTGGGAAATACTGATTTCCCTGTCTATCTAGGTAGCTATATGAGTGCTCAAAGTACCTCAGTTTATATCCTCACAATGCTCCTATGAGATAGGGAAGTGCTATCTTCATTTTATACATGAAGAACAGAGGACCAGAGTAGATTAAGTGACCTATGCAAGGTCATACAAGAAGTCTGTGGCAGAACATCCTCCCTATCATTGCAGACACTGGAATTTGAGGGCATTCAACACATCCCAAAAGGTGCTCAGCACCACACAGGATCAGGTCCTAAGAGTATTCCACAACAGGGTGATTGTGGGCAAAGAATCTCAAATGCAAAATTAAAGTTCCTGCATTTGCATTGTTTTCAGAGGTTTGCAAACCATTGCTGTCTCAGTGGTTGATCATACATTTGCATCAGTGAAAATGGTGATTTTGCAGCTTACTTCTGCAACACCACCATCCAAAATACAAACTATTTGAATAAACTTTTGAGGAAGACCAAACTGCATTTATTATAGAATGCAACTGCAGAAGCATTAGCTTGGTAGATGACTTACCTGCAGACCTAATGTATCTGACAACAGTGCCAGTATGGCATATTTTCTAAATACTGGCAACACGCACACACACACACAAATCTAGTTAACCTTGCTTGTCACTGGCTTCCAGCCTGATAGCTGTGACATTTCAATTATACTGGGGTGGCATGTAGAATCTGTGGATACTTTAGCCACTTTGTCAAAGCTAGAAAAATCTCGAGTAAACTGGAGAGGAGAACAATCTGCTGAAGCATCACCTGAAGCAGGAAGTTATTAGATGCTTGAGTGACTTCTAGAACTGAAAAGGGTGTATGAATATGTACACAAGGCAAAACAGATGTTGTCCTGACCTCTGCATACTGGAATCTTAAAGCTGCTTTGTTTACTTTCTTCTGTCCATTATGCATCTTTAAGCCAGGTGCTGCCACTTATCAGGTATCTACATGTCTTGTTTAAACAAACGCTAACTGAACTTGACAGCAAAGGGGACCCCTGCAGCAAAAATGGCAGAAGATAGCTTTAAAGCTACCTTCAGTTCTTACTCTTGAAATAACTGAAGTGTTGTGTGAATATGTAAGGGAGCAAGGTTAGTGAGTTAAACTCTTGACCCCATCTCAGTGGAATTTTATACACATTCTGCTTAGCTCTCTGCCTGTATATAAAGTTCATTTGCACAGGCAGGGATGACGACTAATCTTCAGGACATGTCAGGGTGCTGCTATGTACTCTGTAGCCTTTTTTATATTGTCCTCCTGGGACCTCTTGAAACTGTGGATTTCCTCTATCCACTTTCTTCTGCCTGCAAGGACCGGCTGTCATCACAACCACAATCTCTCTGGCAGTGAAGCGGGGGTACCTCCAAAGCCAGTCCATCCCTTGTATCCATCAGAGGGAGTTGCCAGAGAGTGACATCTGGTAAGCTGTGACTTTGGCAACATGTCCCTCTTCAAATGAGAATTTGAAGAAAAATGTCAGTGCAGACAAGGCCATAATGGTGTAATGCATGGTAGTCTATGGCGAAGTCGCTCTATAGCTTTATATTGTGCCTACCACCATAAAAGCTCAGCATCTTCACCATGGGATCTTTGTTTCTCCATTCTGAGATCTATTGGGAAATCATTCAGCGTGTTGTGATATGTGAAATTAAACTGTGTCGCCTTTTTGTTGAGCCTGATCTCAAATATTATTTGTGAACAAAGTCATTTTCCTAAAAATTATTAACTGACTTCTAGAGTTGGTCAATTTTTTCTCAATTTCAATTTTTCAAGAAACATTTTCATCAAAAATTCATAATTACCCACCTTTTCCAATAAGCAGTTCCCTACCAAGTCATGCCTCTGATTCTGAAAACACTTATACACCTAAGTAGTCCCATTGAACTTAATGAATAGTTAATTTGTTTGCTTGCAAATTAGTCAGTAATGCTTGTAGCTCATCACCAGCTAAGAAAAATGAAATGCGAGATGGGTTATACTAAGGCATGAGTGAAATCTGCATGAGTGAAACTACATCCATGTAGTCACATGAGCACAAAACCCTAATATAGATGTGCTGTGCTAGTACAAAACTGCACTATACTGATGCAAACCCCTAATGCCACTAGATTAAGTTGCACTGGAATAAACCCTGGTTTGTGTTGGTGCAGGGCACCTACATAAGGGTCTGCAATGAAGTGTAGCTTCACTGACGTAGCTAGACACTGGTGCAAATTTTCTTAACGTGGACTGGACCTAAAGGTTAGACTGAGACATGAAGGATCTGGGAAAATACTGTATATTAACTCTAGTGGGAGAACCGGTACCTTTATAAAATGTCAGTTTAAGTATTTCTCCTGATAAGTATGGAAGTATACAAGACAATAATAGGAAACTGGTGTGCATACCAGTGCTCTCAGCTAATACTGAGCTACGAAACTATACACTTTGAGCAAAATACCATTGAAAAAAGGTTATGCTGACCATCTCAACAAATCCTCATTCTGCACAGAACCAGGAAATATGCATTTAATGACCATAATATATACCCTAGGTAGTCACTGCTTTGAAACTCACAATGTCAGGCAGAAGGAGGATGGAGATGTATGCCAAGGTAGGGAATGCCTGTTCCATTGAAACCTACAGCTGAGTATTAAAGGGAGAACAGGAATGTGTTACGGGGAATTTATTAAACTATTTGAACATCACAGGTTTGAAATTTCCAGATGAAATTGAGCCTCGTATGGTTCCATTTGCCGTACTTTCCATTTATGACTGGTTGAGAAGGAAGAGAGTTTAAGAGACAGTTTTCTCACCACAACTCCCAGGCCACCTGACCAAATTGTGAGAGATGGTCTGAGTGGCACATAAGAAGAAGATGAGAATAAGCAGGTAAGCAGCAGGGGCATATGGAATGAGTGATCTAGTTGCAGTGGAATCAAGAATATAGTATAGGTGACAAAGCAGGGACAAGAGGATACAGAGAAGGGACTGAAGGAAAATGTTTATATGAAGAAGAGGAAAGAGCATGCACCAGATAGAAAGGATCAGAGAGAAGCACCTCAAAAAAGAGGTAGACGTAGAGCAGGCAGAGTAAATGTCTGGTGGGGGGTATGGGGGGTCTAGAGAGGTATAGATTTCAAACACAGCAGTCTGACTCTCACATGCGGAAAGATTAGTAGTCAGCAGAAGAGCTGCACTAGCTAGAGAAACAGAGAGTGTGTGTCTACCATTTATTCCACAGGCAGGAGAGCTCTTGTTCCAGTTGCAAGATGTGGGAACTCTAAGTGGTCTGAATAATTTTAGATTCTCTGAACATACAGTTACTTGCCCAGCAGCAGACAGCACAGTTATCTTCTTGCCTGTGCACCACCTCCTTCCTTAGGAGATTGAGGTGTTTGGAATAACAACATGCTTGATCAAACATCAAGGGGGAAAAAACCCCAAACCAACAAACCCTCACTGAAATGAATGTAACCACATATTTCAATGAAAGCAGGGCAGAGTGTTCCTAGCTTCTATGAAGGTTCTGGCTGAGTTACACAGCACCTAAAATCATCACTGTTTCACTGCCAGTGTATGGCTCACCACCATTAGAGCCTCTTGTTAACATGGATTTTTTAACTCTAGCTGATTAGCTAATTAAAATCTCTGGTCTGGCTTTTCCAGTCACAGTTGTGTTGGTGTTTGTGCGTGTATGCGTGCATACGTGTATCCCTGGAGCCATGACAAGGAGAATGCCACCAGGGGCTCTGAGAGCAGCACATTCAGAAATGGCTTTATGCTCTGGCAAAACCTTCACAGCCCATTTGCATGTGGTATACATCTGGGTACGCTACCCAGCTTCTGTCATCCTATGGATACAAACTGCACATGCAGCTTCCAAATTGTGTATCCTGCAAATAATCTGATGCACAAGGCAATGGAGGTGATAGCTGCTGGAGATCTCATTCATCTATCTTCACTGTGGTTTCCTGACCTTAGACAATGGGGCCAGTGGGGTAGATTTGCCCGAATATCACATTATGATATTTTAAGCAATAGTGTAAAGACTACCAAAACGTTGCAGAAAAGTGACACTTTCTGTGGGTACAATTCCCCAGGAAAAATTGTTTATGAAATAATTTCCACCAGTTTCAAAACTCAAATACAAATTTAATTTTGGATCAGACTGAAAATGTTAAAAAAAATGGAAAAGTTTGGTGAATCAAGAAGTTGAAATCCATTAACTTTGGGTAGAAAAAATGTTTTATTTTGACAAAATCAAATGTTTCTTTTCAATTTCAACAGTTTCTACAAGTTTTTTGATTAAAAAAATTAAAGGAAATGTTGAAACAAAAAGTAATTTCAAACCAAAAAAATAAAAATGTTTAATTTAAAAAATGTCAAAATGAAACTTTATTTTTTTTTACTGAAATGAACAATTCAGTGAAACAAACACGAATTTGTGAAACTTAGCTGAACCTGCATTTGTCTCCAAAAAAGTTTTGGCCAAAATAGTTTTACACAGCTCTAAGGCCTGTCTGTCTTTGGAAGAGGACAACAATGACTTTGAGTACAGAGTTTTTTTGGAGCAGCAAGTTTCTTTCAAATGCAGCTAGGCTTCTGTTGAATACAAGGGCATGTGCACTCAGAACTTTGCCAGATCTACAAGGATCCAGTACCTCACTAGTCTGTGAATCTTAAACAACATCTATTACTTCACGGCTGTTCAGCATGTCTCTGAATGAACCCAGGAAAAAGAAGGATTTCATTGTTAGCAGGAAACAGCAAACAAAGAATTGGCTTGTCATCCCACACAGAATATAATCAACTGATTAGAAAACCTTGGCCATATTATTTCATATTGTGGCTAAATAACTGTCCTTTGGAATACATATTGGAAGGAATAAAATTGGACATTCTTTGGGACCTAGTTTGCTAAGCCAGCACTTACTTTGGCTTGCTACCAAGCAAATAAAATCAGTGCTTATAAAGTAAGAGATGAGGCAATTTTCTGATCTATAAGGTTATTTTAAGATACTCTGACAGCCTCTAATTTAACTTTGGGTATAAATGGAAAATTTGTGCTTGAAATCCTTGTCTCAATTAGGAATTTTAGTTTTCAATTCTAAAATATCTTTTTAGCTAAGAGAAATAATAGCAGCCCTGAGAAAAGTTTTGGCTGTCTCCCAGAACAATATAGGGTTATGGTACATGACAGGGTTAGGTGAGGTAAAAGTTTCCCACTGCTCTTCCAAAAATATAGAAAATTGTTGTTCTTTAAATAGAAATGGGTTAATTTACCAATTAAAAGAGCTTGGAACAAAGAAGATGAAGTGGTATGAAATGAAGATATTTCCAAATCTAGCGAAGGAGACCATTCTGCAGAAGTTTGGGGAGATAATTAAGAAAGCAATCTAAGTGGGAGTAAGATTTATGGATTTGAGTTGCTTTGCACTAGGATGTGGAACCTGTCAACTATCTAAGAGTGATAATTCTAGACCATAAATGTATATTGGACTTTATTCTCTCGCCAACAGAGTTTCCTTCTGCTTCAAGGCTGGCAAACCCACTGGAATCTCACCAAGGACAATGAAAGTTTTAAAATTGGGTTACTGAAGTAAAGACTGTGTATTGTGGATAAATAAAGAATACATTTTGGGGGTATTTATAGCTAGTCCTGGCAGTTCACAAGTTACTCAACCATGAAAACATGACATACTAGAAGACCTAGTTTAACAATGTTTCTACAATTTTTAACCAAGAGTTTTAAAAATGTATGGGAACTGATATTGATCTCACCCAGTGGAGCCTATGAAGTTAGTATGCCTACAGAGAGAAGGATCCAAAAATAAAATATCATCCCAATTTTTAAAACGCTCTAAATATTTTTCTAAAATATATGTCATAACAAAAATATATTTAGGTAGATATTTTATGAGTAAGCAACAAAGTTATCCCAAAGAAATGTCAGTAAAAACTTAATATCCCAACACACCTTCATGTGTGACATATGTAACATGATTGTTCATAAGAACAATTTTAATGTATTGGGAACAACAAATGTTTTATGAGCATAGGTTTAAATTTCTGCATTACTCACAAATGGCAAAGCCTTAAGTAAATTGTGTGGCTTATGCCAATTAAACCGTCATAAGACCACACCAACACGTAGCCTCTCTCTTGTATGCTCTCATTTATGAACACATACTCATCCTTTAATTCAATGTATTATTAGTTCAGTGTATGCTTCTGCTATTCAAACAAGACAGAAAACATCTGCACAGACACATCCCTTTGTGGGTCTTTTGTCTGGTTTGACTACATGATTCAAACTAGAAAGCAACATGCAGTTCTTAGACTAAAGAAAGACCAGGGACTGCAGGTTCAAGCCCATAGGGATAAATTCTACTCCAACACCTGTCCTGAGTAGCTGAGTTGGGTCTGGGACACATGCATGTGTGAGGTGACCAATGGCTAAAGTAGCCTATGTGAAACATTACAGAGTCCTCTTCATGGCAGGAGAAAGACTGGAGGAGGATCTGTATAGTAGCATATACTCTGCCCCCTTCCCTCCTCCTGGCCCCGTCAGCCTGCCTATGCCCCACTCCCATCTGTAACAGCCTTGTAGGAACTTTCCATTGAGAAGGGCTCTGCACCATGCAAGACATATGAAGATCCAAATTTCTGCCCTGCCCATGCATCTACACCATTTCAGCTGTCAGGGGACTTTTCGTGGCTGCAGAGCTGCCTTTCATTAAAAATCACATGAGAAATAACACCTAGATGCAAGAACTGTGGCAGGAGAATTATGCGATCCCATGAGAGATTGCAAGAGGAAAAATGCACAAGGTAATGCTGGAATTTTCAGTAAGGAGAATGGTTGGGACTAGTGCAAAACATAAATGAGGACATTTATGAGCTCTCAAGATTTACAAATAGCCTTCTAGTAGAAGAACTAGGAAATGGCAACTCATATTGAATGTTTTGGAATTTGGAAAATTCTAGCCATGGGAAAGATATGTACATACATAAATAGGAAATAGATTATTAGTATATTATTAGTGGCCTTTTATTAAATATCCCAAAAAGATAAACTTTGTAGCGGCCAGACACAGTAATATGATCTCATTCATTCCATCAGTATATCAAAGTGAGAGAATCAGGTGGGAAGGAGAAAAATTGCCAACTAAGCTAGAGTGCACCAAAGGAGGAAAGGTTCAAAGAATATGGGCCAAATCCTCCCAAGGTGTAAAGGGGCACAGCCTCATGGATTTCATTGGAAAGTACTCCTTTATACTAGTTAAGAATCGGACCTAATGAATAGTGGTCTATAATTATAATATCATTTTTATTACTATTTGTCAAGAGATTTTGCAAGTGAAATTAATATTTTTGTTCTAAGAATACTGGGCTCAATTCTGAACTCACTTATCCTAGTAGAGCACAGGGATTCTAAGGGATAACACCATTGACATCAACAGTTACCCCCAATTTACACTATGTTAACTGAGATCTGATCAGATCCATAATATGTAACCTCAGTAATTAGGAAGAATGGTTTCCGCAATGTTCTTTTTAATTTTTAAGGAAAAACTGAGTAGTCAAAAAGAAAAAATGATATAACTGATTTTTATTACCATTATTATTAAATATTTATTGTAATAGTACGTAGAGTTCAACCCACTGTGCTAGGCATAGGACACATGTATAGAAAATGGCAGTTCCTGTCCCAAAAAGTTAACTTACTGTATGTTGTGGTGGATTCTCCATCACTGGAAATTTTCAAATAAAGGCCACAGTCTTTTAGATTCTAGGCTCTTTGGGGTGGATAAGAGAAACATGCAGAGTATAGGGTGGGGAGTTGTGGCAGATGAGGTAGTAGAAAGTAATAGTATTTTTAGCAGTCAAGAGCAATAATCATGACTTGTGATCTGTCTAGCCACATATGAGGGAATGGGCATCTCTCGTTCACTGAAACCTAATACAATACAGAGTGCTGCTGAGTGGGGATACACACTTGGAGTTCAGAAGTGTGGAGGAATTCTCCCAAACCTTTATCAATTTAAGCTAGTGCAGTTCTTGAGTAGCCTGAAGCTTGATGGATGGCCAGGACCCTACAATATGTTGGGAGAGTTGCCAGCAATATGTTAGAACTGCTGATAAATATTTTCCTATCACTAGTCTAAATACAGCAAACATTTTTATTTCACTGGGAGGCAGTATACCTTAGGGATAGTGCACTGGACTAGGACTCAGGAGATCCAGGTTCCATTTCAAGCTCTGCTACTGACCTACTAGATAACCTTGGACAAGTCACTTCACCTCTTTCTGCCTCAGTTTACTCCTCTGAATGGTGATAATGGCTGGAAGTTGAAGCTAGACAAACAAACTAGAAATAAGGTGCAAATTTGTAATTGTGGGGGAAATTAACCATTTGCTGTAAGTCTTTAAATCATGATTTGAGGACTTCAGTAACCCAGCCAGAGTTTCGGGGTCTATTACAGGAGTGGGTGGGGGAGGTTCTGTAGCCTGCAATGTGCAGGAGGTCAGACTAGCATGATCATGATTGGCCCTTAAAGTCTACGTCAAGATAAGGGCAATGAAAATGATGAGGGGTATGGAACAGCTTCAATATGTGAGAGATTAAACAGACTGGTACTGTTCAGCTTAGAAAAGCGATGACTAATGGGAGATGTGATAGAGCTTTATAATATCATTAACGATATGGTGAAAGTAAACAGGGAAGTGTTATTTATCCCTTCATATAAAACAAGAACTAGGGGTCACCCGATGAAATTAATAGGCAGCAGGTTTAAAACAAACAAAAGGTTCTTCACACAACGTAGAATCAACTGGTGGAACTCATTGCTAGGGGATGCTGTTAAGGGCAAAAAGTATAACTGGTTTAAAAAAGAATTAGATAAGTTCATGGAGGATAGGTACATTAATGACTATTAGCCAAGATGGTCAGGGATGCATCCCATGGTCTGGTTGTCCCTAAACCTCCAATTGCCAGGGTGGGACTGGATGACAGGAGATGGATCACTCAAAATTGTTCTGTTTCGTACATTCCCTCTGAAGCATCTGGCATGGACCACTGCTGGAAACATGATACTGGGCTACATGGACAATAGGTCTGACCCAGTATGGCTGTTCCTATATTCTTATGTTTTAAAGAGCAAGCTTTTATCCACTGTCAGGGTTAGACAATTTTATCAAAAAGAAAAATATTAATTTGTGGCTTTAGAAAGCTGCAATCATTTTGTCATGAGAAAGTGGGAGTTAATATAAAATGTTGCCTTTTTCTAAAATCTTGTTATAACTTTATGAATGAGTCCTGCACATTCTTTTGGAAACAGAACAGTACAGTCATAGACTTTTCAAAATTTTTTCTTTAGGGACTACTAAGCACAGAAATTTCTCCCATCCGAGTAAATTTATCACTGCATGCTGTAAAGCACCTACAATATACACAATCAGTGAGAGTCACCTTTCTTGTTTTCTTTTTCCTCCTTTGACTAAGTAATTCTTTACATGTAAAAATCAAATATAAACAGAGCTAAGTCTAAAATAATACTTTCTTGGAACTTCACTTAAATTAGAGCTGTAAGAACTTGGGAATGTTTACATTTCATTCTTGAAGTCCTCATCTGTTTATATCTAAACTGTAATCTGAATTTAGACATAACTACACGTCTCAGTAAAATAACAGAGTGTTCCCTTAAGCCAGAGTCCTGGAAATCCAGCATTTTTTCTTCATTAATATCTAATCCCTGTTAAATAAGCATTTAGCTACTTTTATCCTGATATGAAACTTAGAGGTTGCCTCTTTCACTCCACTGCCTGCTGCTTCTAAATAAAGCAATGCTGGTGGTGGAGGTGGTGTTTGTGAGTCATAAACACTCTGTCATTGTAACATGTCAGCTTTCTCCAAAAGAAACATTTGAATACATGAGATTATTTTATTATTGGTTTAAGAAGGTTCGTTTAGATCCCAGCAAAGCCATGAGGAAGAATTATGCACTTAAGCATTTCTATCTCTGATGTGGAATGCCTTGCAGACATTTAACATGCTGAGACAAACAAGAGAATCCCCAGAGTCCTCATCTACTACGGGACTTATTTCATACTGCATCAATAATGTAAATTGAGATGTGAAGATAGCTCCTTGTTTTTGTAAGGTATGATTACGCTAGTGCAGACAACATCCACTCAGCTTTGCTGGAAATACTGAAGTCAGCTCCCTGGTAAAACACTAGGTAATTCTTTATTTTAATGTCAAAAATGTTTTTATAACAATGGCACTAGTGTGATCACACTCCTTTAGTATGATAAAATATTGACCTCTACATTTTCCAAGCATCATGGGGGGGTTTAGTCAAGTAACTCACTGATGTTAAAGAAAAGGAAAATGTAAAGGTTAATATCTTTTTACAATCCTGACTAACTAAAATAACCCCTGGTGCTAGTTATTTCTGTTATTATTGGGCTAAATTGTACAATCCTGAATCACTCTGATGAACACTTATTTACACAAGTAATCTTCATACAAGTGACTTCAATAGGACTTCTTCTGTGAGTGACAAAAGGGTTGCACAATGTAGCCCAATGTACTTTAGGGAGTAAGAAAACCACCAGAGAAATCACAATTTCTGAGTCTGACCCTTTCCCTGCTCCAGTAAGATGTCAAGTTAGCTCTCCAGTGCCTGTATTTACTATAATGTACAGTACATGAGATAAATGTAAAAGATATCTATCCAAAACCTCCAAATATCTTTCCCTGCCAAGACGCATAAACTTTTCCTTTCACCCAGCAAACTACTTTAATTACAGCTGCTGAGCTTCATAATTATTTTTAGCCGGGCTGCCTTTTCTGCTGTTACTGAATGTATGATATGTACTGTGTTGCATTTACTCATATCCCACTTACACACATTATCCTGTGTTTTATTATACAAGGCAAGTCCTTTAGCTACGATTGTGAAGTGTTTTCCCATTATATACCACCCTCATATCCTAATGAAACATTCACATTTTGGGCAGTCACTTTCTATGTTTAGTCTTTGAGTAAAGGAAGAATTTTGTTTTGGGAAGAGGAGGGATTTTTGAGTTATTTTTGAGTTTTAGGAGAGAAAAAAGCAAATAGTTTTTTTGTTTTTTTTTTACAGTGCAAAATCTAACAACTGGGGGTGGAGGTGGGGGAGGCTACAGTAAAACCATCTGAAATTTGAAAATTGAAACTTGGCATGAACACTGTCCTCACTGAGAACCAGCAGCCTTATTCTTCATCCCAAATCCCACTGGTTTCATAACTACATATAATGCAGGGCAACAGAGAATTGGGAACCTAAGCTTTTCATGTCCTGACTTCTTGTGATTTTTTACAATGCAACCTTAATTTTGCAATAATGCAGCATTCTGCAGTTCATAAAGCATAAGGTAATTATCCAAAATCAAAAGCTGGCTGCAGATGACTAAAAACAATTGGAACTCAAATATACACCATTGAGAGGCACCGGTGTGTTTTTGAGTGCTTCTGAAATACATGCCATTTATAACACTACAATAGCGAGACTCTTCTGAAAGACACTGCTAAATGTGCAAGTCACTTACCCAGGAAGAATTTGTATTGCATTTGTGAAAGCAAAATTACAATAGCTGACAAAACATGAAAGTTTCATCATGGTGGATTAGAATGCTCACAAGGAATTCAAAGGAATTTATCATTATTCAACATTTCAGCTAGTGTTCTCTTAACATGTCTTCAGGGAATAGATTTGTCTTTGCTCTCTGTAGGAAACCCATACTCATAAAAAGGTTAGATTGGAGGAACTTAGTAAATAATATAACAAACAGCTTCTATCTTGTTAGAATATAGAGCAAGAGAAGCAAATATGTGCTACTCCTATACTATTGTGTCACCAAGAAAATATGCATGCTGCCTCATGTCTGATATAATTGTTTCCTTGCTAAAGAATCTTCATTGAGTAGGGGGTATGACAACTGACTTTAAGATGCCTTGCCCCCTCCCTTGCTAACCTGAACAGTGTTTGCAAAGTTCTCTTTCTCTTTTCATCTGCCATGATTTTGTGTTCTATTTCAGGTCATTGAATTCTAAATAGCTTAGGGCCAAGAACCCTAAGCTATTTAGATGTCAAAACTCAGCGTCCCTCTCCTTCTCCCTGAGTTTCAGGTAGAGAAAGCTCTCCCTGTGACTTCCTTAATCAGGTCCTACAAAGATCTTTTCAAGGATGCTAAGCAAAATGAGGGAAATTAAGAGGTGATATTTCTTATGAGTAAAAAAGATGTTTGACTGTATGGAAGAAAGATCACCAATTGTTTTGGAGCAAAGGCAAGAACAAAGTGCAGCCTAGCATCCTTAGACATGTTTAGGGGAAAGAGGATCTACAGGTACCAAATAAGGAATCTTGGTTGCAGTGGATCAGTGTGAAAAATCCTAGTGGTGGCTATGGATTCTCTCTGTCCCAAATACACAGGAATTGATTAATAAAGAATTAAAGAAGGAGAAAATAATCAATGCCAATCAACATGGATTTATGGAAAAGAGATCTTTTCAAACTAATTTGATTTTTTTATGAGATTACACATTTGGTTGATAAAGGTAACAGTGCTGATGTAATATACTTAGGCTTCGTACCGCACATTTTGATTAAGAAACTGGAACCATACAAAAGCAACATGGGGCACAGTAAATAGATTAAAAAGTAGCTGTAAATGGGGAATCATCATCAAATGGGTGTGTTTTTAGTGGGGTTCTGCAGGGATTGGTTCTTGGCCCTAAGCTATTTAGCATTTTTATCAATGACCTGAAATAGAACACAAAATCATTACTAATAAAATATGCAGCTCACACAAAATTGAGGAAGTGGTCAAGAATGAAGAGTAGAGGTCAGTGACACAGAACAATCTGGATCACTTGGTAAATTGGGTGAAAGCAAGCAATATGCATTTCAGTATGCCTAATGTAAAGTCATACAGCTAGGAACAAAGAATGCAAGCCATTCTTACAGGATGGGGGATTGTATCTTGGGAAGCAGTGACTCTGAAAAAGATGTGATAGGTCATGGTGGATAATCAGCTGAACGTGAGCTCCCAGTGCAATGGTGTGGCCAAAAGAACTAATGTGATCCTTGGATATATAAGCAGGAGAATACGTAGTAGGGGTGGAAAGGTTTTATTACCTCTGTTTTTGGCACTGGTGCAACCACTACTGGAATGCTGTGTCCAGTTCTGGTGCCCACACTTCAAGAAGAATGTTGAAAAACTAGAGAGACAGGCATCAGAGGAGGGCCACAAGAATGACTGAAGGATTGGAAAATGTGTTATAGTGAAATACTTAAAAGCTCAATCTATTTAACTTATCAAAGAGAAGGGTAAGGGATGACTTGATCACAGTCTTTAAGTACCTACACAGGGAACAGAAATGTGATAGTAGAGGGCTCCACAGTCTAACAGACAAAAGTATAACAAGTTCCAATGGTTGGAAGTTGAAACTAGACAAACTTAGACTAGAAATAAGGTGGAAATGTTTAAGTGAGAGCAATTAACCATTGGAACAACTTACCAAGGGCTATGAAGGAATCTCCAATATTAAACATTTTTAAATCAAGACAATGTATTTTTTTCTAAAAGATATGCTCTAGTTCAAACAGGAATCAATTCAGGCAAGTTCTCTGGCCTGTGTTATACAGGAGGTCAGATTAGATGTTCACAATGATCCCTTCTCGCTTTATAATCTATGAAGGGTCTTCCGATAGTGGTGAGAAGTTGCTCACTTGAGTAGTCCCATTAAAGACAATGGACTGCTCTGGTGAGCAGTTACTCACACATGTAGACCCATAATGAGAGTACTCACGTCACTATTCACCAATGTCAGCAAAGAGTTCACAACCCAGCCCCAGGTCTCAGAACATAAGCATTACTCAAAAATATACATACATAAAACATACATAAAACATACATACATAAAACTCTGATTGGCTTGAAGTAGCGCCAATGCTGAGCCAATTCAATATTTTATTAAACAAACAAAAACCAAAGGAGCTCTCTAATGGTACTTCCATGACATTAGAAGTATTCTTTGTTCTTAAGGTAAAATTCATTCTGGATAATTCCAAACTAAGGACCATAGTTCCTATTATATAATGTTTTGTCTTATGTAAGCACAGTTTTCTTGCAACATGTCCACTGTTTATTATTTTTATAAGGGAAGGTTCAGCAATATAGTTGGGCTTCTCCTAGAAAAGTGGAGACAGATGCACTATGGAAATGATATATTTAGCCTCCAGGAGCTACACCCTATCCCCTTATAAAAGCCATTGACAAGCAACTCTACAGAATAGGTTTTGATTCAACTCTAAGGGATGAAAAAGAAATACTTGCCTGCTTCCAAAGTTTAAGCAAAGATGCTCACATTGCAGCTCGAGATGGGAGGCGGAAGAAAATGGGGAAATTAAACCAAGGGGGGAATAAGTAAAAAAAATATTTATACATTCTGTTGTTCAGCTCTAATTGCTTCAAAGATTATTTATTTTTCTTTTTTTTTTAAAATAGCTTGCAGCTTCTTAACATATTTTTCAAAGAAGGTGCTGCAAGGCATAATAAAAAGAAAGTAGGGATACACTTTTTTGAATAGATTGAAATAATTAATGTGAGAATGCTTCCGCTTGAGCACTGTTATTTATTTTTTATGAACTAAAATACATTTTTGCTTTTAAAATTGAGCTAATGTGTCACACAGAAGTCATGGTTTCTTTAATCTTGAAATAATGTTAATTTAGAATGGTATTTGGGAATCTGAATTTTAGAAAATCCATTCCATTGTTTGTAGCTGGCATCACAAGGCTGCCTACACACTTCACAACACCGTCCCACCTCACTGTTCTGTTGTCCAACCTAGGCTTCAGACCTCATAACTTTCTAGGTTTGATCACGTATGGTTTTCCTCTACTTTAGTTTATAGTCGTTGCATCAGTATTATGCCATCTCTGACCAATGAGTAATCTTCACAAACACCACTCCTTCTTGAATAGCACTGTTTGCTGTAACAGCAAATCCTGAAAAACCAGGACCATCTGTCCACACAACACATCAGAAAGGCATATTTTCAGTAAGAGGTGTGAAGAATTAGCCAGGTAATATTAATGGGAATTTTATCACTACATCCTTATCTATTCAAATGAAATTTAGACCATTTATTACTACTTGGTATTGCAACAGTGCTTAGCTGCCCCAGTCATAGATCCCTACTATACTAGCTGCTGTACAAACACAGAACAAAAAGACAGTCTCTGCCCCAAAGAGTTTACTATGGAAGTAAGGCCGTGGTCAGGCACATGGATTCATTTGGGCAGACTCTGGCACCCATGTGGTATCATACTGAAGTCAATTTGACTTACCAAAGGACATGGATCTGCCTGTGTAGATGTGATTGAAGGCTCCTGGTTTTATCTTGGGCATTCACCTTCTGATACCCCACAACATAGCCGTCTTCCTGAAAGATGGTTTTCATGGTCCAGGGAAGCTCTGAGAGATTCCATTAAGTTTAGGTGTGTTCTAAAGAGCAGTTTCTCTTGGCAGAGGCACCAGTGCTCATCCACTAGGCAAGCCTGACATTCCCTCGGCTCTACTCAGGTTGTGTACACAAACAGAAACAATCCACTCCAACTACATGCTCACTCTTAATGTTCCTTTCTTCAGGCATCTTTCATTATTCAGCATATTTTCACTGCTGAACAACAAGCGATTATTAGTGTAACAAAACAGGTACACTTGTTTGTAAATGACACTCCGCATACAGACCCAAAAGCTGCTCTATTTAGCTGTAGCTCTCCAGTCTTTGATAACTTTATCATGCAAATAATAGACTGAATGAACTAGAATTGATCACAGTGAACAAACAAACAGAGGCTCAGATCCTAGGCTTTGCTCCAACCATTTTGGTATAGCTGACAATGGAAAGAATACTCCAGCACAGGGGAATACTTTAATGGAGTACACCCAGCACAGTGGTATCTAAACCAATACCCATGCCAATGGCTGACATAAAGAGCTTGGCTGATCCCTGTGCCCAGGTGATCCCTAACCCATGTCAGCCTCATTAGTTGTTAGACTGCTCTAACATGCCATGGGAGTGGTATTTCAGAATGACTTATTTTGTGAAGGTAGACCATCCTATGGATGTAGCACAGTCACCAGTGTAAAAGAGGCTGGTTCTCACTGGCCTCTGACATTACTAAATGAATATGAAAGAACTCAGAGGATGTAGGTTTTTACATCTGTGTATAAAGTGCTACATCTTGTGATTTGATTTTGAAATTTCTTCATCTTTGGAGAAAATTACAGATAACTATTCATCTAAAGGAATTCACTCTCCTATGGGTGTTCAACTAGGGATGACTGGGAAATGGTCTTCCCATCCCATAAATATTTTTGATGGTTTGAATTTTTTTCCGTCTTGAATCGGGACAAAAAAATCGCAATCTAGAAAATATTTGGGAACAATAAATAATATTTTTTTGTTTGGGTCAATCAAAATATTTAATTTTGATAATTTTGTGAAGTTTCCCTTTTAGGCCTTTTCCAGCTTAAATTCTGAAACAAATTTTCATTTTGAACCAGAAACCCAGAATTTTTAGTTTGGAAAATGTCAAAACAAAATGTTTAGACAATTTTGAAAAAAATTCTCACAATTTTTTTGAATTGAGAAATCTGTGATACCCTACCCTGTATTGCAATCAGTTTCAGTTTCAATAAATCAGCATTTTTCAATGAAATAATGATTTGTTGAAAGATTCCTGATCAGCTCTAACTTGAGCTTCTATGGCATCTGAGGGTCAAAAAGAACTTTATATTTTCTGTTATTAACAGTTTCTTTTGGTGTGTGAAATGTTCCTAATGAAATTTCTCAATGATATTTACAAAGAAATATTGAAAACATCCATATTGAAATTTGAAGTGTGACTGCTAACTAAAAAGAATGTTTCAATTAACATTTTTTAAAATCAAAAAGCAACCCAGTCTTTCAAAATTTCAGTCTTTTGGACAAAGATTAATTTTCATGAGAAAACATGAATTTTCAATATAACACTATCTATTTCACAAAACATCCATATAAAAAAACTAAGTTTCTGAGTTGTGAAATGCCCCAGAATATTTTTTTTGTATTTTTCACACACCACTTCTCCCACCAGATATTCAGATCAGCAACTCATTCTACTTGAGCAGAAGAGCCAACATTTTAGACTTCTTTATTCCTAACTCTTATCTACAGAAGTCTACTTCAATTGGCAACTCTTACTACTATGTAGTAATTTCCCCAGCTAGCACTGTCCCACCATGCCTTGTATTGTAGAACAATGCAATCATTAGCTTCTACTCAAAAGTGGCAGGATATGACAGGGATTCTACGATCAAAGATGATATTGGTGTCAATGAACTGTGACACTCCATCAAATCCTGCATCTTTAATGTCATGGAGAGTTACATCCCTTCATGGGTGATAAAGCATGGGCATTCTGACAAGCCCTAGTTTAACTGTCCTCATTGGCCTCGCTAGGCTCATGTCACTTATTGTTTTATAGCTTAAATTGTCCTCACATTGAAAATAAGGATTCAATTGAAGATTTTATTGTTAACCTCTAAGGGCTTTGGAGCACTAAGTCTACTCGATCTGCAAGAGTTAAGTGAAGTTTATGCTCCATTTCTTAATCTACCTTCAGTTACAGATTTCTGTATGCATACCATATGGTTTCCTGATAGTCATTCTAAACTTTGTTCAGTGGGAGGAAAAATGTGGGTGCAGCTATTTAGCTCCTCAAGTGATGTTTTTAAGAGTAGGCTCATTTTTCTGTTTTTTTGTTTGCAAATTGGTACCTATGGGCCAGATTATTAAAGGTCTTTAGGAGTCTAGTGGGATTTTCAAAACCATCTAGGTGCTTCACACACATTGATTGAAATCAGTGGCTGATAGGTGCCCAGGAGATTTTGAAAATCCTTCTAGGAGCCTAAATACCTTTAAAAAAATCTAGCCCTATGTTTCATTTTAATACTTTTAGAGCCAGATTTTCAAAAGGGATCAGCACTAGACCAGGTATGAAAATGAAGTTTTTCTTTGGAAAATGTTGACAAAAACATTTTAAAAAATTAAATTTTCACTAGAAAAAGTTATCAAAAAACCCCATTTTAAATTTTAGTTTTAAGACAAAAATTTGCATTTTTGGGTGGTTGGTTTTCCTACAAAAAACTGAAACAATTCCAGGAAAGCAGATATTTTCTGTGAAAAATTTATTGTAGTCAACCCCCCAATTTTCTGTTAAGAAAGAGTATCAATGTGAATTTTTTGACCACTACCACTCAACACCCAATGGCTCCCATTTAGGCAACTAAATAAATGGCCAGATTTTCAAAATAACTCGTCTCCCATTTAGGCACCTAAATGAAATGTCTGAGTGCTAAGCACTTTTTAAAAATCAGGCCACTTATTTAGGTGTTGAAATGGCAGCTGAGCTTTTTTCAAGATCTGACCACAATTGTGGGTGACAAGAACATTTGAAAATCTGGCCCTGAAATTTTAGATCTTTAAATCCGTCTATATGACATGTATTTATATTGTTATAGCTTACTATATCATTGTCTGCCAGTGTAAGTACTTCAAATAAGGACCAAAGTGCTGTATACGTGAATATATTATTAAGTGATAATAAGAATAGTGTGGAATTATTGCTGTTAAGAACGTTTCTATGAGTGCACCTAGTTTCTATGTGTGCGGCTGAGATTTCTTGTGCTCTGCACTTAAAGAGTGATAAGAAAAGGAGTACTTGTGGCACCTTAGAGACTAACAAATTTGAGCATAAGCTTTGGTGAGCTTTGGATGCATGCATCCGATGAAGTGAGCTGTAGCTCACGAAAGCTTATGCTCAAATAAATTTTTTAGTCTCTAAGGTGCCACAAGTACTCATTTTCTTTTTGCGAATACAGACTAACACGGCTGCTACTCTGAAACCTTAAAGAGTGATGGATCCTAGCCAATACCACTGTCAGCTCTCAAGCATAGTCCTTTATTCTTTCCTTGGAACATAATGTTCTTTCCCCCTTCCATTTTGTACAGAATAAAGCCATTCTTTTCCTTTAGGATTTTTTGTCTGCTGCAATATGTATCATCAGAAATCAAGACATAAAACAAGTTCCTCCTTTTTTGGTAAAATGTTGCTGTAAAACAACCAAAAGTGCCATACACCTCAGAGACAAGATTATGTAGTAAACTTGACTCATAAATTTCCATTAAATCTGAAACGCCCTTAAAACAAAGACCATCCCATCTCCTCTCTTTGTATCTACAACAGCCATAATTCTATATTTTTATTCCCCAAATGGTTTCAGGTTTAGCCTCTTTACAATAAACAGAGCTGTGCCTGTGAACATGAACTGAGAAGCATTTAATTGGATATTAGGACATCATCAAACCACCAAAAGGACTTCCCTCTGCTCTCACAAGGCTCTGCAGGCGAGTTAATAAAACCTCCTTGCAACAGTATCAAAGACTGTTGACAGGTCTAAAAAAATCAACCTGCACTCCTTTTCTGTAGCCATTGTCAAGTGGAGATCAGCAAGAGATAACCATTTCTGTACTAAATGCACATGTAAAGCCAGACTGGTAGGCTCAAGGACACTCATGGAAGACATAACAGTATTCCTGCATCCTCCCCATAGATCATATAAATTATACGTTAAAAAATTCCTGTCAATACAGATCAACTGGTGTAAACTGATTTACACCTGGTAAGGATTGGATCCATAATGCCAACAAAACAGAAGGTATCAACAGATTATCATGATACACCTCTGTTTTTAATGATTATGCAGCCGCAAACTCTCCACATCATCACCACTGGAGTGACAATATCTTTAAACTGAAATGGAAAAACACACACATGAAATTTGGAAAGATCTCTATACTTTCCATTCTAAAGGCAAATAAGCTACTTAGGATCTTCTAATTTCACTGATGGTCTGATGAGACACTTTGCTGAAAGCCTTTTGGAAATCTCAGTCCATTCTCCTTCATCTTACTCTAGCACCAATATCTTTTAAAATGAAAGACTTCTAACAAGATAGAAAAGCATGACTTTCTTAACCTTAAACCATTTTTACTATGCTTAATGAATCTGTGATTTCCAGATTTTCAGAGTTTCCCATATGTATATAATTTTGTTTTCAGATAGTTTGGAGTATTTTATCTACTACTGACCACTTGACCATGTTGTAATTTCCACAGTGATCTTAGGTGCCTTATTTAACAATGGCACTATGATGGTCACTTTCCCAGTTTTATAGATCTTCCCTGAACTAATAACTCGCTCTATGTGGAAAAGATGAATCTGGAGAAGAAAAGGACTGGCATGTCCTTTTTGATTATGGGTAGTGTTCAGTTCTGATGGAATTAAGCTGACTCATTTGGATCACGCTGTAAGGGTGGAGGTACTTCCAGTGCAAACTAAGAAACATTTTGTTACATATAAATTTCTCTTCCTTCATACAGCTTGGAGAATAGCAATGAACCCATTGTGGATTGACTCATTCTGAGAGAAGGTATTGCTATTGTTGGCAGCTAAGCTGTTGGTACACCTTAATACCATGCTATAAGGAGCTTTAAATGTTCAAAGCCATGCAGACGTATAAACTAAGAGTTCACAACATTTTTGACAGCCAAGAAATCTTAAAAAAGCCAGACCTGCAATATGCTATTGCATCTCTGCTCAAGAATGGAAATAATATAGTTGCAGACAGATGGTTCAGATCCTCAGTTGGAGTAAAGAAGTCATTGGAGGATCACTGATTTACACCAGCTGAGGATCTGATTTCGAACATTAAACCTTCTTAGTACTCTTTGCAGATAATTTCACTATCATCACCTCAATACAAAGAAAGTTTTGCTTATTGCATTTATCTACAGTCCTTAGAAAATGAGGTATCAGACTTACCTGGTCTATTATTCTTAAAAATAAAAAATGGGGTTCAGCAGTTTTAGCCCAGGGTCCTTCTGAGCCAGAGATCCTTCTCTGGGACATTCCTGAAGTGTTCCAGCAAGGTGATTAGGGGGACGCATCCTTGTGGCAAATCTAGGTTTTGGAAAGTAAATAGTTTCCTATTTGGATTATTTTTCAACTGAGATAATCACTCTCTTGTATTGCCTCTTTGTTAGTTTACTTTCACTTCAAATCAATATCTGTGTCTCATTTTAACTGTTAAAAGATAAGTGTACCATTTAAAAAAAACATATCTGATTTACTTATCTTCCCATTGTTCCCTCTAATTGTGTTAATTTTTACCCTGTCTGCTTTTCCTTGGTAGCAAATGAGAAGTGAAACCAGCACTCTGATCAACTGTCAACAATTCCTGCAGTATTTAAAATTCATTCTATTTTTATTTTTCATGGGCATAACACCTTCTAATCTACCAAGCAAAGCATTAAGAATTCATATAGACATTTGTAGAAAATTAAAAGTTTCCTAAGAATTTGAGCAGGTTAGTATAAAATGGCAACAGTTCAGAAAAACGGAGAAATCATTAAAGGAATGTAAACCTTCAAAAATTTTAAATTTTCTGAATTTTAGAACCAATTTGTGCTTGTCTTGTTCTATATAAACTTGTATTTGTAGACTACAGTCTCTCATGAAGATTACATTAGTTTCAGGACCTTTTGTGTACTTTAGAAGATTATGTGCATATGTGATGCTATGTATGTGCTAAGTAAATAATGATCATCTTACTATTATCAGTGGTATTAAAATAAATTGTACAAGTATTAATGGGGATCAGGACCGGATAATAAGAAAGAATCCCTATTAGATGCAGAAGAACTTACAATAGACAAGATGTACAAAATCTGGAAGAAAGGAAATATTATTATCCCTATTTTATATGTAGGAAATGGAGGCACAGACAGCTTAAGGGCTCTATCTTCATAAGTGTTAGGTACCTACAACTCCAAACAAAATGAACTGGAGCCACTTCTGGAAATCAGGTCTGAAATCACAAAATGTTCAAAATGTTGAAATTTCAGTAAAAAAAAAATTGACAAAAAAGTTGTCTGTTTTAAAACTACTTGTAATTTACAGGTTTCCAGGCACAAAATTTAAGAGTAATAACAAGAGCCAGGAAAATTCATTCAGTTAAATACAAAATATTTTAAGCATTGACTTTAAACTAGATATGTGTTAGAGTTAATTTTGTGTGTGAGTTTATTTTAATTTCTGTACAGCCTCTGCACTTCTGGGATGTATCTGGGACTGGAAGCAAAAATACCATTAGAAAAGCTGTTCTTTCTTGGTATTTCCAATCTGGCTGTAACTAAGAGGTATCTGAAACCTTATGGAAGAGCCTGTTCACACAAGATTTCCATCTACTTCCTGACCACAGAGGGATAGAAGAGTTCAGAAGCTTGGTCTAAACCGTTGGATGCCTCTGTAAATCGCACTGAACAGCTAAATATTTTTGAGATCCATCAGTTATTGCAAATGAAAGAGTTTGAGCTGCTGTACATCAGAGATTCCTGGCTACTGCAACTGTCCTTTGGTGGCCAATGTAGCCACATGAAGCTTAAAGAAGCTTTGAGGCTGCTCTTAATTGCACCAGTGGCTATACTAGCTCCTGGCCAGCTTCAGAATTAGGGGAAAAGGTGATATTAACCCTTCTCTCCACACCCAAATTCCCGAGTCCTGTGCTGAACACAGCTCGGCCAAATGCAGTAATTCGGGACAAGGTCTATAAGTCTGGTGCCTAACCTACCACTCAACCATACTGCCTTATATTACTCCTTTTCCTCTTCTTTTGTCTCTATAGTGGGCCCTGATCCTGCTCTACAGGAGCTCTATAGGCTGCCAGCATGGAACAACTTGTGCATTGGGATCTTGTCTTTTCTCTGTCTGTAGTGCCTCTGAAACACCTTGAGCACTATACAAATGATAAATATATTATCATAATAACTAACAATAATAATACATTAGTCTTTTGCTCCGTAAGCAACCTGGCATTCCTCTACAAAGTATCTAAGAGGTGTTCCTAGATACCTAGCTGTGACTTAAAAGCTGCATCCTTTTTGATAGGCAGAAATGGACTGGAAATTTAATAGCAGATTTATTGTTAGAACTGATTATTCTTTCTTTAGGAAATGACTGCTGAGTCAAACAGCAAAGTGCAATATTCACAGCCACCAGTGCAAACTGAGGCTATTTTTAAATACTATAATAGTGCTTACTGGCCCTGCTTCTCCTCTCATGCTGTTGTAAATCCGGAGCAGCTTCCTGGAAGTTAATAAGTGACAGTGTAAGTGGCAGGAGAATCAGTCCCTTTCTGTGTACCATATAAGTAAGTAAGGAGGTGTATTGGAAAGACTTCTAGTAACTAAAAGGTCAGAGGGACCGTGTGAGGGCATAATAGGCAGATGTGAGTTATTTACACAATATTTTGCAATGTTGTGATTCTAATTCTGTAAGCATAGATCTATGCTTAGAATAAATATAGTATAGCTCTATTATATCTGTTTAGGAAACCATGCTAATTCACATCACCTTTGTCAGTTGTGAAAACAGAGTAGGAAGCTTTTGTTGTTCTGGCACTCAATGTTGTACCTAGTCTCTGGTCAAAGAGGACTTCAGCTTCCAATAATCTTAACCCATTTAGGAGTGCAAATTGATCACTTAACATTTTTTTTAAAAAGTCCATTTTACATCTGACCCATTCACCTTCATATGATGACGTGACATCCTAAAATCATAGTAAGTATTAGAAAAATTATGTTTTAAATATGGGCCTTTGTATCTTTTACCACATTCTCTTCTGCAGTGGTTATTACCTAATAATTTTTGACATTGGTGATTAAACAAAGTTTTACATTTTATGATTCTATTTCAAATACACAGTTGCTAACATATATATCAAGGCAAAAAGTAAGCCTTCTTAAAGAATATGTAATTATATTTATGCATTAAAGTGTCAGCTGGTAAAAATGAATGCTTTCAAACAATATTTTAATCTAATTGTTTTAAAATCAAACTATTAATCAAGATTTTATTGTCAATCCTAACTAATAGCTTTCATTTTAATAGCCCAAAGCACTGATGATGGTCTTTAATTTGAGAACACATTAGAATGAAAGTAATTTAAACAATTATTAATTGAACACCAGCGTAGCTGCAATGCTGAACACACCTGGTAAACAGAAAGCATCTCCTCCTCCTTGGCAGAACTTTTTCTATAACTTCCACCACAGAGGACCCTTTAATAAATACAACTCCATGCAATGTTCAGAATTTATGCAGGAAAACACATTTTGAAGCCTTTTCTAATGAGAACTCAGCGTAGAAGGCTTTTAAAGTTGCCCCTGAACAGAAAAGAACACTTTGTTTTTCAGTGCTTCTGTTCAGAGGTATTGCCACACATGTTCTTAGGAAGTGAGAATTTGCCCAAGTACAAATGTACCAAAAACCTAGTTTAGAGCCAAATTCTGCCCTAACAGGGGTGTTGCTCCCACTTAGTATACACCAGAGAGCAAAATTTGGCCCTTAATCTGGTGTGAAAGCAAAAGAGGCCTATTGATATTTACATACAAAAGTCTACTGATACACAAATCTAATATAAAAAGACACTGACATTTGTAATTTTACCTTCTTAAGTAGAATTCTATATTGTGTGACTCACTCTGTGGCCAAGAATAAATGCCAGAGAATTCTGTATACAGCCGGCAGGGATGGAGCCTGATTGGGCCATCCCAAGTAGAATGATTTATAAGAATGATAGTTGATTTATGAGATTTTAAAACTGTATAAAAACCCTCTCCAGCTCTGCCTATGCTACTTTTTGCACTCTGGATTTGGCCACTGAATGGATAAAACAAAATTATGAGTGGATTTGCACATAAGTAGATTTAGTCTGTATAGTTTGCCTGTAGAACAAAAAATTGAAATATGGAAATTTAATAGATACATATGTTTTAACGTAACACATCTAGCTCAATCACAGCAACAGACTTTGTGAGCTGTAACTGCAATTTTTAATTCTGCTCCTACAACTTTATGTAAACTAAGTGATTGGCAGTGGGCAATCATTAGTGGCTTAGGTACCATTTATGTAATTTTGTTTGAGTTTTCTTCTAGAGGCTAAGTGAAAGTGAATTATTGCTTGTGTTTATTTCACTGTTGAGTAGCACGCTAGGTAAGCACAATCGCTGCTTAAAAAAGAAATTGTCTTCATATGATGGAAAATGAAAGGGGTGGCCTTGACACAGGAATTGCTCTGACAGCTCTTACAATGGTTTATTGCATTTCTTCTCGCTCCTAGAGATGTGTCTGATTCTGAGTGCTTGGTTGTAAACAATGCTTTAGTTAGTGTATATTGGATGACATGAAGTCCAGTTTAAAGTAAAGATGTAAATCAGTTGATTTGGTATATAGACCTGCTTCCAGTTTGTTTTATGAATACTTTTCAGAATATTTGGAAACATGAATTAAGGACCATTTGTAGCAGTCCCTATTTATATATTTGTACATCCAGTCATTTCAGATTCATCTTCAAACTTCTTCACGAAATCCTCAAATAAATGTCTGTGATAACTAGAATTCTCACATAGGACAAGATCCAATGTGTAAATGAAGTCAGTTGAAAGACTGCCATAGGTTGAAGTGGCCTTCAGATGCATAAATATGATAATTTCAGTATCCACATCCCTTCAATTCCAATTTAAGTGGGTGTAAATTAATGCAAAAACCTAAAGCAGAACTCAACCAAAACTGCCAAGTTTCTCTTGGTTTCACATGATTTCTACACAAAACTATATATCAGTTCAAGTTTGTTCAAAACTTGGCCTGAGTTTATTTGAAACTCAGTCCAGCGTTGCCAAAAGGTTCATGAAGCTCAGTGAACCTGGTTTAAGCTCTGGGTTTGTAACAAAAGCGCACACAAAGCAAGTTTCACCTTGTTGCAGGTTTTATTAAGGAAATCTTAGCACAGCTCTAGGGATAACGTTTAGAGGTTAACAAAAAGTTATTAAAATTGGAACTCATTCATTGTACAAGTTAATCTGCCCGGGATTGGAAGAATTTTGGATGAAAATGGAGAATGTTGCAAATAAAGTATTTCAGCAGTTTTAAACTTGACACAGAGATGACACTTTGGGTTCGATCGCAAGGCTTCAGTGGAAGTTGGAATGGGCTCCAAATATCCAAGGAAAAATTACAAAGGGGTTTTAAATGTATACATCTGGTACGTTCAGAAAAGTGATTTATCACTACAAATTTGTCTCAGTCACACAAAGTATAGCCTAGGGTAAAACAGAACACACCTTTAGTGCTACACTTTATGATGCTCTGCGGTACCATACAAAGGGACTATTGTCAATGTTAGGGATAACTACATTTTCTAATTACTATCAGTGAGCTCTTTAACCTTTCTCAGGTAAAACTTATCAATGCCATGGAATAAAAATGCTTAGCATGAATGAATGAGAGAGAGAGAATCATGAGATATTCCTGTATTACTTATCACTGGACTCTTATTTTTTAGGCAGCTAATGCTTTCAGTACTTATTGATTCACCGTACTGATAATTACACTAGAATCGACCTGTCTCCCCTGTTTATGCATAGATGTGGAATATGTTGGAAAGGTAGAGTCCTGAATAGTAATCTGCAATATGTGAATGGTTCACATTTTTTCTCTCTCCAAACAATCATGGTTTATACATGGTATATACAGTCAACCTCATTGCTTACTAAAGGTGCAGACAGTTGGCTTTACAAGGTGTTTTCCTGACTTTTAAGGCTACATTCTTGTATTCAAGCTTGTTGTAATTTAAATGTATTGTTTGAATTTTCCTTTCTTTTTTGGAATAGTGTAATTTGCTTCATAAATTACATATGGTGGAAGCCTATTGAATGAATAACCTTGTTGCACAGAAAATTAATTCTTTTGACAGGTTTATTCCTTTAATAGATATTTATTGGAGGATTTTACTGTATTATTATTATATACATTGTGGCTTGCTGCACAGAAAGTGTTTCACAGTATTTCAACGGATTTATTCTTTTAACTGAAGTAACTATTCCTGTCCTTTTACCGTTTGTTACCCAAGACAGGAATTTTTCAGTAATTAATTTTTCAAGGGAAGCTCACTTGTTTTCTTCATGTGTTTTGTTTGTGCACAGAGAAAATGTATTCTTTTCCCTTCAATCAGCATTCATCTAAATGAATGCTAATATATACAGTTGTAATGAACCATATTTTGTTTGATTATGATAATCTGTAACAGTGTTAATTTCCTTATATATGTGTTTATGTGTTTTTGAAAACTTTTAACATTTTACCATACTGTACTGGAATCTCTTGGATTATTTGAGGCTCTGTTCACTTTTTTGAGTTAGAATTAAGTAGCACCAAAAGCACAATAACAGAAAACGAAATCAGATTGAATGCCACATGGCCTGATTTGAGGGAGGCTAGTTGTATAATTAAGGCACAGAAACAGAAGCCACAGGATCTGAATTGTCTTCCTAATTCTGCCCAGAACTTCCTGTGGCACTCTTGGCAAATCATTTAACCTTTCTGAGTCCCAATTTCTCCCTTTGTAAAATGGGCATAATAATATTCTAACTCCCTACATTATAGAAATATTTTGGGGCTTTTTCAGCATTTGCAATATGCTTTGAGATCTTCAGGATTAAGGTGCTAAAGAACTGCAAAGTATTGGTATCAAGGCTTGAGTTATTATTGTTTATTACTTTGTTGCTTTACACGGAAGTTTGGGTTGACTGTTCCTCTTAGATTCTTTCCTTATTCTAAGTGTGACTAATTCAGGGAATTGAAGTTACATTGCTCTGAGTTCTAGGATTGACATATGTAAAACTCTAGAACGCTGGTATTCTCAGCTTCTCAGTGGTGTATACCACAGCCCTGAGTTGGATTTTGAAACAGAAATAATAGACAAGAGGATAATAAGAATGATGTGACTTTAAGTTCTGAATTCTCACAACCTAACAAGTCTAGTAACATTTTGGTACACCAGTACAAATGTTTGCAGGACCAGTAAACACTTCTAAGTAGTGTTTCTGGACTAGTGGTCCAAAAGAAAAAAATGTAGATCCTTGTAATTAATAATTTTCTTTCAGTATGGAAACCTTCTTTAATGTTTCCCCTCTAATATATGTATATTTAAAATGTTTAGACTCCCATTGATTTCAGTGGCCATTGGTCCAGGTCCTAAATGAACAGGATTCTTGTAGTTTAGATAGCAGAATGAAAAATGAAAAATGCCAAATCTCAGTAGAGGGCAGTGAAATACATACAAGATTGCAATACATCACAAAGGAGGCTTCATTTTAAACTGACAAGTTTAATGATTTAATAGTTCCAAAAATTAAGGTGTTTTATACTAGATTTTGCTATCATATTATTCTAAAATTGCTTTTAATTACTTGGCATTAGACTATTTTTATGGTTATGATGTGGCGTGGGTCAAAAATTACTAAATAATTGCATTATGAGCATCAAATTAGACAGATGTCAATGTGACATGAATATAATAGGATTTCAGTATGACCCTGTGGGAAATATGGTATAAATATATGCCATCTCATACTGGATCACCCACAACTAAACATATTTTCCATACTGGAGTATTTCCACTTATTTATTCACATAGTTTTCTTGCTCTAATCACAAAAAAAGACTCCAATCTTCACCCAAAACATAAGCCTCAGAAAACCATGGATTTGGCACTACTCCAACAGATCAGAGGAAGAGAAGTTTGTCTAGGACAGAGAAATATTTGGAAATGGGTGGGTGGGAAATTATAATCCATAGCAAGTACATAAATGAGCTTCCTGTTGCCTTGCATAATTTAGTTGAAGCCAGTTTCATGTATATAGAAAATGTGCCCCCTTATATTTATAGATTATATTTCTTAACAGGTATCCATAGCAGTGTGGAAGCTGACTTGCTGCTATTAATCAGACATACAGAAAGCACTTTCAGAGTGCGTATTTCTTTATCACCCTTATTTTCTGACATGGCAACAAAGAATATTCTTCCAATTAACAAGATCTATGAGGAAGCTATAAATCCTGCAGAATGGGTAGCCATGAAAAGATAGATATCCCAGACTGAGGAACCTTCTCTATCACAAAAATCTTAGACAGGAACTTCTCCAGGATATAATCCTTAAAGACAGAGGATCTGATTCATCGCTGTGTAACTTCAGCTTTGTGCCGATTACACTCCACTGAGGTAAGATTTACCCTGGCACAAAATCAGAAACACAATAGTCAATTATTCCTAGAAATAGTCCCAGAGCTAGTTTTTCAGAAATTTCTGTGTATTTTCATGACTAAACAACAGCCAAATAGTTTGGTGGGACTTCTGAGGCACAATTTCGGGGAAAAGGTATGGAAAAAAATTATTCAAAAGATCTTTACGTACAGAAGTTCAAAGTATCATCGTCGTCATCACTGAAAAGTTAAAGCCATTCAATCTCCACCTGCAATTTCATCCATATCAGAAGACTTCATTTTTCTTGAGTGATTGCCTACTAACTAAGGCTCCAATTCAGCAAAATATTTAAACACATACTTAACTTGATCCCTAGTCAATGGGATTTATGGATGTTATTAAGTGGGGCGGACTGCTGACCCAGGCCCTAAAGACCTGATTCTGCCAATCTTACTTTATGACATTCTTACTCACAGCCCCAATCCTGCAAACACTTAGGCATGTGCTTAACTTTACTACTGTGAGCAGTCCCACTGAAACTAATAAGACTACTCATGGTAGTAAAGATAAGCATTGAGGCCTATATGAGTAGTGCCCACTGGTGTCAAGAAGAGTAAGGGTTGCAGAATCCATTTTTATTCCTGGCTATGGTTGGTTAATAAAGTTGCTAAAGTGTGCTGATATAGACGAGATAAACCTCAAGGTAGAATAACAAATTGTGAATGAATTATGCAAAAATGGTTAAAACAATTATATTGTAATTATTACATCTGTAGAAATGCCCTGTACACATCAACTGAAACAGCAAAACTCATACAAAAATTCATATGCCTATATTTTCCTAGCCCTCTCCACCCTTTTAAATTGTCAGTCAAGTCAATGATATATACCTATTAGGTGAATTTCCTTGAGATGAATGAACAGCTCTGTAGGTGGTCATCAAATACTCCCAGACTTTCAATTTCCAGGGAATATAGATTCATAGATACTAAGGTCAGAAGGGACCATTCTGATCATCTAGTCCAACCTCCTGCACAGCGCAGGCCACAGAATCTCACCCACCCATTCCTATGAAAAACCTCACCTATGTCTGAGCTATTGAAGTCCTCAAATCATGGTTTAAAGACTTCAAGGAGCAGAGAAGCCTCCCTCAAGTCACCCATGCCCCATGCTACAGAGGAAGGCGAAAAACCTCCAGGGCCTCTCCAATCTGCCCTGGAGGAAAATTCCTTCCCGACCCCAAATATGGCAATCAGCTAAACCCTGAGCATATGGGCAAGATTCACCAGCCAGATATTACAGAAAATTCTTTCCTGGGTAACTCGGATCCCATCCATCTAATATCCCATCTCAGGGGATTAGTTCTATTTACCCTGAATATTTAAAGATCAATTACTTACCAAAATCCCATTATCCCATCATGCCATCTCCTCCATAAACTTATCGAGTAGAATCTTAAAACCAGATAGATCTTTTGCCCCCACTGCTTCCCTTGGAAGGCTATTCCAAAACTTCACTCCTCTGATGGTTAGAAACCTTCGTCTAATTTCAAGTCTAAACTTCCTGGTGGCCAGTTTATACCCATTTGTTCTTGTGTCCACGTTGGTGCTGAGCTGAAATAATTCCTCTCCCTCTCCTGTATTTATCCCTCTGATATATTTATAGAGGGCAATCATATCTCCCCTCAACCTTCTTTTAGTTAGGCTAAACAAGCCAAGCTCCTTAAGTCTCCTTTCATAAGACAAGTTTTCCATTCCTCGGATCATCCTAGTAGCCCTTCTCTGTACCTGCTCCAGCTTGAATTCATCCTTTTTAAACATGGGAGACCAGAACTGCACACAGTATTCTAGGTGAGGTCTCACCAGTGCCTTGTATAATGGTACTAAAACCTCCTTATCCCTACTGGAAATGCCTCTCCTGATGCATCCCAAAACTGCATTAGCTTTTTTGACAGCCATATCACATTGGCAGCTCATAGTCATCCTATGATCAACCAATACTCCAAGGTCCTTCTCCTCTTCTGTTACTTCTAATTGATGCGTCCCCAACTTATAACTAAAATTCTTGTTATTAATCCCTAAATGCATAACCTTACATTTCTCACTATTAAATTTCATCCTATTACTATTACTCCAGTTTACAAGGTCATCCAGATCCTCCTGTATAATATCCCGATCCTTCTCTGAATTGGCAATACCTCCCAGCTTTGTATCATCTGCAAACTTTATTAGCACACTCCCACTTTTTGTGCCAAGGTCAGTAATAAAAAGATTAAATAAGACTGGTCCCAAAACCAATCCCTCAGGAACTCCACTGGTAACCTCCCTCCAACCTGACAGTTCGCCTTTCAGTAGGACCTGTTGCAGTCTCCCCTTTAACCAATTCCTTATCCACCTTTTGATGTTCATATTGATCCCCATCTTCTCCAATTTAACTAATAATTCCCCATGTGGCACGGTATCAAATGCCTTACTGAAATCTAGGTAAATTAGATCCACTGCATTTTCTTTATCTAAAAAATCTGTTACTTTTTCAAAAAATATCATGCATTTTTAATTGTTATTGTTTAGTTGTAGTCTACTGCAAAAAAAAAAATCTAAATCTCTTTGAGTGAGAAGCCAAGTGGATCTATGGAAAACATATGAATATGTCATTTTAACAGCTGAAACTATATCTATCTGGCAAGCCTTACCTAATGGTTGCATTGTGTCCCCTTGGCAATTCTACTCCTGTGTTATTTGAACTGTTCCATTAGTTTGTTGCATATGTAGTAAGAGCAATATTGTATCCAAACTCCAAGGTAGCCTTTCCATTCACAGTAAGCCCAAAAGAGATCTTTGAAATGGAAATAGACAAAAATAACCTGTTTTTTGACAAAACCTCCAGGTGTCTGCTCACAGATAATGATCATTGTTTGAATTTGTGGCCTTGAAAACCCAATGAAATCCCAATCACCCAGATACCAAGGTCTGGACTTTGGAATGATAGATTATATTTCTCCAACAGACCCACACTGGGCAGTTTCACAGTTGGACTCATTTGCTGTTACGCAAGCCAAATGCAGAATTCTATGGTGAAAGGTTTGAAAAAGCCTATGCTGCAATCACAGCAAAACTTTGGAGTGTGCATGCATCTATGTGAGTCAAACCATCAAAGCACTTCCATTTGCCTTTATTTTATTTCTATTTTCGTCCAGCTGATATCTCTCATTTCCTGCATGATAACCAGAAGAGCAGAATTTTGTTGAGGGGGACACACAAAATCCATGAGGACATTTTAGTCATTATTTCAGATTAGAAAAAAATTCTCAAACCAACATAAGATGCAGCAAGGAAACAAGCTGCCAGTAACACCATCTGAAGCAGATGGTTCCAACTACTTGGAATGCTCCTTTCTGCATACTTCAGTGACTCCTGAAATAACAGAGTGCTGTTACATAAATGTGAAGGGAAGTAAAGTAGAAAACCCAGATATAGTACTGAGTTCCACATAATAACCTCTTACTAATAGTTTGGTCAGTGCTTCTGTGCCCATTTGAGAAAAATCTCTGGCTCATCATCACGAATGAAACATCTTTATCCCACGTTGCCATGTCAGAGATACTATTGTGCATCTTTCAGCCAGTATATATCAAATCTGAAAATGGATATTGCTGTAGTTTAGCAATGGAAGAAATACCATAAATTATAGGCCAGCTACAGATTTTAGAATAATTGTAAATGTATTCTACACTGATAAACTTGTCAATAAAATAAATGAGAATAAATGTTTTGCATTTATACAGCATGCTTTATCATCGGATCGCCAAACATTTTATAAAGGTAGGGAAGTTTTAGCAGTACCGGATTGGAAATAAGGCTCACATTTTAACAAGGAGATTAGCGACTGGAATAATTTATCAGGGGTTGTGGTGGATTCTCCATCACTTGAAATCTTTAAATCAAGATGGGATGTTTTTCTAAAAGTACACGCTTGTTAACTAGAAGTTATTGGGCTCAGTGCAGTAATCACTAGATTAATTTCTATTGTCTGTGTTACGCAGGAGGTCAATTTGGATGACCATATGGGTTTCTTCTGCTCTTAAAAATGATGAATATACAAATTATTATCCCTGTTTTACAGATGAGAAAACTGAGGACAGGCAGTTAAATAATAAAAAAACATTTTAGAAATGTAAAGTGTCTAAGATCTCAAAGTACTTCATAAATATGAATGACACGCTAGTCCTGGGAGATAGTTTAACATGATCACCTCTGTTTTACAGATAAGGAAACTAAGGCACATAGAAGTTCAATGACTTGCCTAAGGTCACTCAGGAAGTCTGTGGAAGAGCTGGGAAAAGAACCTAGATCACCTGACTGCTAGTCCCCTTCTTTAACTAGAGGATGACACCAACTTGACTGGACACATACGTTGAGGGATGAATTTCCTACAGGTCTCAGATATTTGAGATGCTGGGAGGCTGTTTCTGTAGAGCACACTAAAGGTCATTCCATTCTCCTTCCCGTAAAACCCTCTCCTTTTTTCTCTCATTTTCAGACTTCTATTCAACTGGTAAAATGTTCTTGTTCTTGCTGCAGACTGACAGTTACAACAAAGAAGAAATAGAACAAATGGGATAGTGGGAAAGGGCATTTCAGATTTGAATACAGGGCAAACACAGTTCAGAAATCAGATAAAGAATGTCATTTGAGTGTAATAATACAGTGTAATAATACATATCAGTGGTAAACTCCTCTCCACCCAGGCTGGAATGTTTTAAGTGACAAACTGGTCTGCAATACATCAATGTATCAAAGATAGTAAAGATACAAGGAAAAAGGTTAATGACTACATTGCAGTGGTCAGATCGAGCTTCTGCAGGTGTGTAACTAAAAAGGGTGTTAAAGCAGCAGATGAACGTAAACAAGAAGAGAGGATGAACAAGAAATTTAGTATAGAAGAAGTAGTTGAATGATTGCAAGACTGTGTAACCCAGAATAAAGATATGTTGGAGTTATCTGTGCTGAACTCTTTCTGTTACAATTGGGGCTCAAGTGATCATCAGCTAGCTGGACAACACCATGATGAGAAAGTTAACCTGCACCTAGAGTTTACTATGGGAACAGACTATAAGAGCCCAGAACTTCAGTTCATGTAAGTCAGTGTAGATTCATTGAAGTCCATACAATTACATGAATCTACCTGCTGAGAATCTGGACCAATATTGTAATCCTGCTAAAAATTGCAGCAAGCAAAATCAGTCTCAACAGTGCTGAACAGGTTTTTCTACTAACTATGCATTTCCTTGATTATTCAGACCTACAAAAGAATTAAAAACAAGGACGTTTTCATAACTACACTGAAAACACAGCATAAGAAACAAAAGGCAAATAAATTAATGAAAACTATCAGCCACTAACACTAGTCAGAGATATACTGCAAAGGAAAAATGACTGACTTATCAACATTATTTTCCTTGTTCTTGATCTAGGTCATCAAGTAGATTAATATGTAGTTGCAAGCTGTTCATTCATTGTAGAGGAGCATGTACATAGCAGTAAATATCTCCCATGGCACTGATAAACTCTCAGAGGCTATAGGCCAAGGTGTTATGCTCCAATGGAGACATTTGTGCCAAGTACCTGCTCCCAGTGATATTGTTATAAGCATTAAACTCAAAATGTAACTTTAAAAATCTACTACGGTCTGTAACTTTTATTATTTCCACAATGGACAACTGTATTGGTTATTATCAATATGTTGTAGCGGGGGCCTTGAGGATTGGAACTTGCAGGCGGGGGAAGTAAGGGGGGGTGAGAACATTTAGAGCTTCTACAAATTTCTCTATGTTTAACAAAAAAAATTTATAAATTGTAAAAATGTTTTAAATAAATGTTTTTTTCCCAAAGAAATCTGTCAGAATTCAGCACACATCCTACAAGAAGATACTGATCTATACTACTAAAGCCTAAGCTCTTGCTTTACCTGGGTCCCATGTCTTTTTCCTAGGACCCCATCTTCCTCAGTCTTTATGCTTCAAGGGTCTTCACTCTGTGTCTCTCTCATGCTCCATTTATCTTTTATTTTGTCTGTTCAGCAAGCCATAAACTGCTATTGATTTCAATGGCAGTTTTGCCTCAGCAAAAAGTGCTGAATAGGGCACTCACTCAGCTTGCAGGATACTAGTCTATTCTCCCTTTCTATTTCTTTACTCCCTGGATCTAACTCTGTCTTCTGCTTCAAGGTCCTGTCTCTTTCTCACTCTGTTACTGGGTCCTGTCTCAAATATAAAGCCATCAATTGGCTGTTGAATTCTTTCCCTCTACTATTGAACTCAACTTTCTGCTCTCAGGCATCTCTCTTTATTTCAGACTCCCTCTTTGCTTCCAGGGACTTTTCTTGCTACTTCCTGACCTCATCTCTCAACTATAGCAGCTTAACATTCCACTGCTCAGCACTACAAAGTTTCTGAGGCTGCTTCTGCCCACCTTGTTCTGCTAACAAGTTTATTGTTGAGACCCTTCTTAATGTACTCTTCCCACATGGTGATAAACTAGCCAGGCATGAGGGATGCATAAAATGGTTACAAAAATTCCCCAATTTCCACCAGCCTTAAAATGATAGTCTGATAGCAAAGTCTAATTGCTAAAATAAAATTCCATTGCATTGGGACATTTTAAACTCTGAATATATCTGACTGGTTTGAAATCCCTCAAACTGAATTTGTACTGTAATTGCGTTGAAGGTCAAGGACATAAAATGTAGGTCCATTAAGAGTTACTTATTGGACACTATGAGTCACTTATTTGAACCTATGGTGCCTCTGAGCTTCAGCCGCAATGGGAGGTTGGGCAGTTTATCAATAAAATTATTACTACGCTGTAGCTCATGTTATTTAATTAAACATAATAGGCCCTTTGGAGGGAATTCTGGCGATATGAGATGTACCCTCACACTGGAAGGAAGAAGTTGTCCTTTATTATTTTGGAGACATAACACTGAAGAGGCCAGATAAGAATCCACCCTAGGATGGATGTTAATTCATCTCCCCGAAGGATTATTTTTATGGTTTTACAAGAAAAGACATGTCCCACTTCCTCTTCAAGAGGTGACAAACATCTCCATTGCTGCACATTTGGGTTGGAAACACATACACAGATGTATTTTTATTATCCAATAATTTTAAAACCATGAATTTAGTTTCTTAAATTCATGAATATAACATTCTTTTGGTACAAAGGTAAAAACAGATGCCATCAACAAAACAGACGAGTTTTTGTTGTATTTAAATAATTATACAATATTTATATTTTCTCATCTTAGAATTTTGATGATGAATATATATATACCCTTCTGCTTCCTCAGTAAAAAGGCTGAATATATCAATATCTATATCTGTATCTAAGCTATATCAAATTTTCACATTCCTTGTCTTCATCTACAGTACCCAGGTAAAGAACTGAGTTAACTAATTATCTAGTCTCCAGCTAAATAAACAAGTGAGCATTAAACTTAAAGCCCCCTGCAAGCAATCAACAATAAAGCACACTGTGTAAAAATAAGGCAATGTTACAGACATAGGCAAAATTACTCTTTATTTCTTACCATGTTGTGACATTATGAGGAAAACAAAAATGAGAATGCAAGTTTTGATTTAAAAATCTGTCAGTCAACATGTAATTTAATATAGAGTGTCATATACTGCTAAAAGGTACATATTAGCATTAAAGACCAAAACTCCAATGATTAATATTACAGTGATGACAGAATGAGAGTGCCTAATTTTAATCCACTGTTTATCTACACAGGGTAATTTATAGATCACTCGACATGTTTTAATAGGAGGCATAAAGAAGATATCCTCTAATACCCACTTGCTTGCAAGAGTTGACATTTGCTGTTACGTATTCAGAAAATATCAGTGGTTGCATTTGTTGGATATTTATACAAATAGCTAGTCATCCTACATACAGTTTATAAAAAGTGATCTATTAATAACAAAATAGCTCCAGAAACATATGGTCGCTTAATATTCAGGTGGAATATCAAGTGTTTAACTTAAAATAAGGGCAGGAGCACAAAGAGTGGTCAACACATTGATTTGGCTGCCAAATACAGTTTTTACCATCATAAATCTCTGGCTGACAACTGCACAAAGCCTGCTTTACCTAAACACTGCCAAGTAAGGGTGTTTATTCACTGATTGGCTGATAGTCACTATGACAACTGATGCCACAATTAGACAAGTACAATCCCACTTTCAAACATGCACACAATTCATTAATTCAGCAGGACTTTTGTTGACAATATGGCATGAGGGAAATATTGAATACAATTCCAAGGCTGATATATTCTCCTGTTATCTATAGCAAAATAAATTACAAGAATTGATGAAAACAACCATTTAATTAGCCTAAAATAAGCCTGAGAAGCTTCTCAGCAAATTTTAGTTTATTAAATAAATGCACAGGTGCACCATACTGCTTGGAATGTGGAAAAGGACTGATGAGTTTGACAATTAAGACTAGACTAAGAAAGAGAGATTATTTTCAGAAAAAGAAAGGTTTGTGTCTCCCAAATCGACAATTCCAAATAATTTACTACCAGCATCTTTCTAACAACTAGGAGGAAAAAGTTCACAATGGTATTAGCTAGCTGGTCCAAGGAACTAGGTAGGTGGAAGCATTTACAGTGACCTCAAAGATGATGGTAGATTTCCACATAGAGAGCAAAGTGGTCTGCCTATAATATTCTGTCCTCCATTGGACTAAATTCTTGGCAGCAACAAAAAATTCAGGAGGAAGCTGAGAGTGGTGTAAATGCTGGAGAAGGAGGACATGAATAAGAGAGAGTGTCAGAGAGGCTTGGGGAAGCCAAAAGTGACAGAGAGATCAATTAAGTTAAAAGAAAAGCTGGGAGGGACAACAGCAGCTCAGAGAGGGCGTAGGAACAGAGAAAAAGCATTAGAAAAGCTGCATAGAAATACACATGGCAATCTTCAGAAGTGTTCTGAGAACCCAAATAAAGACAGAGGACCAGAAGCTTATTGTGAATAATGCAAGTAAACCGCCTACTATTCCCCACTGTATATAAACTGGGCAGGTTAGTGCTAAGTGATAAATAGCTAACTGACCAAGGCTGCCATGGCACCATCATTCTATAGGTGCCATCATTCCATACTGCCGAGTAAAGAATACGAAGGCAGAGAATATAAAGAGTAAATATTAAAATGTAGCTCAAGTCTTAACGGTGAGATTTTGCAAAGCCACCTAGGATATTTATTGGGGATAGGGAAACACATTCCTTGGTCAGATCTAGTTATCTCAGTCTAAAAGACTTAAAACTAGAATATATTTTTATAAAAATTAGCTTGTGATTTCCCCACTGAACTAGTCCTGAGTTTGGCATAACCACCCACGCAGGCCATATTCAGAAGCCTACACAAACAGCAGAGGCTGAACCATTTCACTGCTGAAACACCCTTTGAATTAGCAGCTCCTGACATCTTTAATTAAATAATCACTAGTAGTACTTAGCAATCCTGAGAATTATCTAGGGGGATGAAACCAGTCTTTAAGCTGTCTAATAATTAAATTATACATTTTGTACTTGCATAGCACCTTTCATCTGAGGACTTTTTTTTTTAACTATTATTTATTATTTGCTTTTAAACCCAACAGTGTCCTCAACAAAAGATACAGCCTCTGCCTTGAGGACTTACAATCCAGGGATGGACTGAGGATAAAATTTTCAAAAGGACTTAAGTGACTTATGAGTGTATTTCATTGACTGTCAAAATGCCTAAAATTCTTTTGAAAATGGGACTTAGGTGCTTTCCACAATGTTATCCTAAGCCCCTGAGTCAAGGCCAGTGCATAACTGTTGCATCTAAGGAGTAGATCCAGGAAGGAATTGTGCCTCAGACAGCTACAATTCCTTCCCTGCTTCCCTCTTCCTTGGGGTGAGTGGGGGAGATGATTTACTGCAGCCTATGAAAAGCATAACATATGTCTCCCACTTGCGGTGGGCCAGTAAGTGGGGGATAGGTTGGCGAGACAAGGCCCCACCCACTCCCTTCTGTGTCTCTTCTTCACCCAGTGGCTTCCAGAGGGGCATATCTGGCCAGCAAGGGCCGTGCTCCACATGAGACCCAGATGCAAGTGCCGGGTAGGCTCAGCAAGGGTATACGTGTATGAGGAGACGAAGACTTTACTTGAGGAAATAATTTTCCTGTCCTATGAACATTTAGGGATTTCAAAAATATGTACCGTTCCACATCGGGGAAAATGAGAGTGAGAGATACCCCAGAACGGCCTGGTGGTAAGGGAACTAACTGGCGTAAGATAGAGGAGACACAGGTTCAAGTCCGTGATCTGAATCAGGCAGAGCAGGGACTTGAACCTGGGTCTCACACAATGAGTGCTCTGGCTATTGGCTATGTTAGGGCGAGGTGTGCTCTCTCATTCTCTCTCTCTCCCCTCCTTGAGATTTCATCCTGGCCCTGCTTAACCCTGAGCTGAAGCTAAAACTTTCCCACAAAAAGTTGATTCTTTGGAAGTTTCCCTACCAACTCTCCCGTGCTTGGCTGTGTAAGACAAGGGCACGATCTAGCCCTAGATTCACAATGTTTTTAAACATGAGTATAACGAGGCACAGAAGTAAAATAGCTTTTCCATGGTCAAAGTGAGTCAGTGGCAGGTGCCCTGAGGTTCTGTCTGCACTGCAATTGGGTGCTGTGATTGCAACGCAGGTAGGCATAACTGAGCTAGCTTCACTCTAGCTAGCTCACATAGTAATAGCAGTGAAGCCACAACAGCACAGGCACCACCACAAACTGTGTGGGACCCTGGGTAATTACTCAGGCAGCTAGCCTGTGCTAAAGTCCATGCTGAAGCAGCTTCACTGCTATGGGTACATGAGCTAGCTTCCCAATGTCTACATGTGCTGCAATTACAGCTCCTGAATGCAATGCAGTGTTAATCTTCACTGTACTTATTCATTGATACTTCAATGTTTCTACTGAATTCCACAGGTGTGCTAAGTACATCCCCAAATAGAAAAACCTGGTCCCTGCTTTAGAAGCGTTCAGACTAAGGCCCCAATCCTGCTTTGACAATCATGTGGGCCCAGGTGTGCACCATACAGTTTTCAGTGTTGACTGGGGGCATAACAGTAGAGACAACGTAGTGAGAGTATGACAAAGCCCTGGCTGGGATGATTTAGTTGGTGTTGGTCCTCCTTTGAGCAGGGGATTGGACTAGCTGACCTCCCGAGCTCTCTTCCAACCCTAATCTTCTATGATTCTGACTGTGGATAGTTACTTAGCAATGGTTAATGTGCAGTATGATAAAATTAAGAAAGTTTTTTGATTGGTTGGCTTGGTTTATTCATTCACATATGATAATACTTCCTCCTATGCACCCTTATTATACTTTGATGATGTACGTTTTGTATATGCATACAGCACACTGTAAAAAAAAGTAACAAGGGCAAGCTGAGTACGACATAACACGGTGAAATAAAACACAGCAGCTGGGGATTCTAAAGACTCCTGACAATTATGACCTAAATCAACCCACCCAATTTCAATTCTGTGCGAGATCCTTTTTTGAGGTTTGTGCATTCCATGCTGCCCAGAGCTTGTTGCATGCAGAGACATATTCAGTGCTGTGGTAAGACTGGGCATGGTGACAGACCAAAGCACACAGGTAATGTTAATGTTGGCAGTGTGAAATGCTACACCTTTTAAAAAGTGGGTCTGGATAAATTCCCAGTTAATACACCCATGAATCTAATTTCAGCTTCAGAAGCTGAACAAACGGTATTGATGGTTTAGTGGGCTACTCTCTCCTTTTATATAACAAGTGGCTGTACTCTAACCTAAAAGAACACCTGCATGACCAGCTAGAAGTATAGCTAGGAGACAGACAAGCCATTCTGTACCAAGCACTGATGCCCCTTATTTCTGAAGTTACTGAAGGGAAACACAGTTCTAAAGTAGTTGGCTAATAAAAATCGCCCCTCTGGTTTTCATTAATCTTTTCTCAAATAAACAATAGTCTCTCGTTATGATGGGTTGACACAATGCATGCAAAATGTACCACGTTACACTTTACTCTTGTCACAACCATAAAAACATAGTCTGGTGTGTTGGAATAAACTCTTTTTTTAGAGTATTTGTATTGTGACTTTCAAAGAGCTCAAAGATGAAGATATTTGTATGGTCACCAAAGAGCAGGTTGTCTGTTTCACACTGAGCCCAAGTAACCAACAAAATAGGCACCAAACAGACAAGTGGGAGGTAGGCAGAAGGATTTCTCTGCTACCCAGTTTAAGTTTTGAATTGTATCCATCACTGAGAACCCTTGGGCATTATCCAGAATCCACTGAAGTTGGTAGATAGACACAACAGCCTTTGGATCAGTCCTCACTGAATCATCTTTCCCCGGGTTGCTAAACAGGCTGGAGTAAGACACCCTTTGCTGAGTGGAACTGGGAGTTAGATGGAAGGATCTGTGTAGTGATAGAGCTCCTGGACATGGCTTTGCTTCCCCATTAGCCTGCTCATACTCTGCCCCCTGTGTACAGCTGCACAGGGAGTATCTATCCAGGTGAGCTTCAGGCTATGCAATGGGTGTGCAATTCTCTGGGTGGCTCTCCCAAAATCCTGCCCTCCCCAGGAGCAATGGAACTGCACCAGTTTTGCTGCCAAGCCAGGTTCAGTGGCTGCAGAGGCAGGTGCAGGATTTGCATTGAGAACCAGTTTCTAGACCCAGTTTTACTGCTGAAATCCTATGTACTTCACTGAGGTGGCAACAGGCTAACTGGGTACAGCACTTGGTCCCGAGGACCTGTTTCCACATTTAGATGTTAATTACTATTACTTTTCTTCCTCACTAATCTAAAAGCATATGACATTACTGTCAGTGAAGTTCAACACACATTGCATTGCTCAGTGTGTCTGACAGGCCAATGTTACATCATGACACACCTAAGTGTGACATGAATCTAATGATATATTTTTATACACTACAAACCAAGAGATTTTAGAATTTTCTATGGTTCTTATACATTATTTTCCCACCTCAATCATTATAATCACTAGTCCTATCAAATGCTATAGTCTTCAAATGGTTATGGAAGCAGATTTTCAGTAGAATCAAGGAAGCTCTCAAGATTCATTTTCAGAAAGGAAGACATTCACCCACTCTCTCACTAAGTAGAATTCTTCATTAATTAACTGTGTCATCTGCAGTCCTGTGCTACCTACATTTCTACAAAGCCCAGCATTAGAGCCCATTAAAAGAAATCACAGAAACGCTCTGCAGACATTGTTATAATCGTGAGTACAAGAGTAATAAACCACAGATATAATTTTAGAGCGATACAGAATGATCACTGCCACTTTGGTACCATCACTTGTTGCATCACATCTGAAGTTAGAATGCAATTTTTTCTAGGCAAAGACTGAGTGGGTGAGATACTCATCTCCTGCTCTGACCCCTGTATGCCATGTAACAGAGCCAGAGTGGCAAAAGGGGCTCTAAAATCCCTGTTTGTGATGGAGAAGTGCCCTCTTGCCGGCGCAGCTGAAGAGAGTCACCAGCAGTCTTCCAAGGACCTCCTGGCAAGCCCTGGCATAGAGAGCATGCCAGGGATGTGGTAGGTGGCAGGAGGAGTATGTTGTTGCTGGGGCCACAGCATAGAGCACTGCAGAGGTTCCATGCAAAGCTGCTGTCCATAGGTCAGTCTGGGGAAGCTGCTATATCTTAAAAGCCAACTTGGCCCCTTCTCCTTGGGCTGTGATTCTGTCTGTGCTGTAGCTGGGAGCATGCTTCCTAGTGCAGGAAGACAGATGTGTTTGCGCTGCTCAGGCTAGAGCAGTGTAGCCGGGTGTAGCACAAGTGGCAGCATGGGCTGGCTACCTGTGTACAAATCCACTCAGATCTCCTGGTCATACTCCGGGCTAGCCCTAGCTACCACCTGTGCTACCTCTGGCTATACTGCTATTTTTAGTGCCATAGTTAGAGCAGAGCTACTTTGTTTCTGTCTATACGTGCGGGGCAGCATGCTCCCAGCTGCAGTGTAGACATACTCTTCAGGTCCAGGCTGGTTTGTACTTGGCCACTGCTCACTGTTGCCTCTGCTACTGTGGCTACACTATTATTTTTATCAGGATATCTTAATGAGAGCTAGTGCGAGTCTGTCTACGCGAGCTAGGGAATCACACTGGTGGCTCCTAGTGTAGACAGCACAGGCATAGAATCTCAATCTGCGTCTATTTATTTGGTAAACTTCCCAACACACTGCTGGGTACTGTACAATTTCCATTCCCCCTCTCTCTTAGATCACACCCACCAGCAACACAGCTAGTGGGAAAGCAGAAGCCTGTTACAGTGTGTTGTGTATTTGAAGCCATTTTTTAACATGTCAATAATTTGGCGTATGCTGTACCTAAAATCTCTTTACATCTTGTTCTTGTAACGTAAAAGGGGCATCAAATATGCCACCGCTACTGCTGCTGCTACAGTCTCCAAAATGTAGTGTGTTACCAAACACTGTAGCAATTTTTAAAAGGAAATTCACTAAGGACCTGATCCAAAATCCATTAACGTTAATGTGAATCCTTCCAAAGACTTCAGTGGGTTTTGGATTAACCCCTAAGAGGCCTCCCTATCATTCTGTCCCCCCTCACTTGACATTCACTCAAAAGACTACAAATAATTCTATGGCTATTGTGAGAGGAAACACAGGAAACAAAAGCTATTACGCTAATACACATTTCCATGTTCTTATACCTCATGGCACTAACGGATTCCTGTCTGCAGGGATTGTTTTGACAGTTCTGAATTTAGGACCAGCTTTGCAGCATGTATCTTATCTCTTGTCTTTTTCAATGGACTGCATTTCCCCCTTCTACAAATTCCTCTGGAGGTTGCTGTCCCCAGCCAACACATAGACTGCAGTCTGCAGTCCTCTAATAAATATATCATTGTTATATTTTTGACCATAACCCCCATATCGTATCATGGATAAGTGCAAGTATGTTAGCAGGAAGATATTATGGCCCATTCCAGCAAAGCCTGAAGTATGTGCTTAAAGCATGGGAGTAGTCTTATTGGCTTTGATTGGGTATATGGACTTCAATGGGATTAATTATATGTTTAAAGTTAGCATGTGCATAAGTGCCTTGCTGAATTGGGGCCTACCAGAATAATACCCAGACTATACAGCATGTTTGCATTTTGAGAGTGCAAGATGATTCTGATGGATGTTATTTGTAAAGTCACATTCATATTCACAATTCAGATGTGATCCAACGCTGTATTAAGGGGCCAAGTTTTCAATGTGCATCAACCTGGCTTCTAATGATGGCTTCAAAATAAATGGCATGCTCCAGTTTTTCCACTAGATCAGACATTTAAGGTATGTACATTTAAACTTTCTGCCTTCAAATATTATACTTAAAAAAAAATCAGATACTGCAACTGATGAAACACAAGAAAGCATACACAAGACAATGCAAAGTGTTAATTTCCCCATTTTCCTGTAGAGCTGCTTCTTGTGAGATGGGTTTACTTCTTAAAAGGAACACATTATGATGTTGTCACTCAGTGCTGAGTTATTATGAAATTGATAATATACCATTTAAACAACAGTGTTTGAAAGCTAGTTGTATACTTGAAATAGCTGGCTGATGGGTCTTGTAAACTCCAAAGCAAAACTAAGACATTTACCCGACCTGAAAGCCATTTCTCATTTTTAAATGCTATTATTATTATACCAGAGAAGAAAATTAGAACTAATTAAACTAGTTTTTTTTGTTCTAAAAATCTCTCTCTGACTTTTTGTGGCAGTCCAGTAGACCAGATCCAAAGTCCATTGAAGTCAGTGGGGGTCTTTTCATTCATTTCAACAGACTTTGGGTAAGGCCCTTGGGGAGTACCTAAGGTGAATGATAAAGTGATTATGGGGTTTCAAACCAAATAACGGATCAAAGACATAGCTTATGATGACAGGGAATTATGTGCTTGGTGAGAAAGAACCCTCTTCTACAACCTTTACTTATGTGAGTAGTCCCATTCATTACCTGTCTGTTAGGGTTGCAATATCAGGCTTAGGGAAAATCAGTTGTGTGAAGGAATAATACTGTTTATTTCTGGACAATTACTGGCTCCTGGGATACTCTTTCTGTATCATTCAAGAACATAAAAGCTGATCTTACATAAAATCTTGAGTTATGATGTGATAAATGTGGTGATAATTTATCATTTCCTGCCATACAACCACCACTCTAACATTACTCTTGTGATGTCACACTGGGAAAAGAGAGAATGTTAGGTACTGAGAACTTCTTAAAGGCATGAACATATCATATATCCTAGTGTTTACGGAAGGAATACATCAGTGTTCCTGTATTGCAATCCAACAAGCAGGAGCTATTAAAATATAATGTTCATGTTGCTTTTATTTTGCTCTATGAATAAATATATTCTGCAACCTATTTCCAAAACATGCATCTTCTCTTGCTAGCCTTGCTGTGTTATGTTGCATCTCTACACATTAAAAGGTAAAAAAATTATTTAGCCTGAATTGTTAAAATTTTCATTAATGGCAATTTATGTCACTCAAAGAAACCTCCTTGGGAAGAACATGGCATGCTTGTACAAATCTATTATGAGAGTTGTCAGAAACATTTGTCCTTATAAAATATAAATAGACACTATGTTAGATGATTTAGTGTGGGATCTGTTATTTATTTAAAAACAAACATTTTTTCATCTTTCAGGAAACCAGGTCATGTAGCTAAGACAATGAGGTTCACAGACTAATGATAATGCATTTGTAACTATCACTAGCAACAATTTATTCATTTCTTAACGTGTCCTGTATTGATAAGCCAAAGAGGTATGGTACTCTCGACACAGCAATCTTCAACTGGTATAAAAGTCTTCAGTGGAGCTATGCCAATTTATGCCAGCGGAGCATCTGGCTCAGGGTTCCCCAAGGTATGCAGTTCAGGCTCCGTTTTGCTAGCCATGCTGCTATCTGTTTGAGGCAGGACCTGCGTGATGCTCATGGTTCCCTCATGGTCTCCATGGAAGTTCTCCAGGTAAGATAATAGAGCCTGCTGTGTATTACCTTTCCTGATGGGTCCCTTATGTGGTGGGGGATTGTAACACCTGAGCAGCAGAAACTAATGCACCATCTTCCCTCTGCCCACAAATTTAGTAATGTTGCTTCCCGCAAAAGCAGGAAATTAATTTGTCCTGCAAAATTATTTCAGGGGGCTTTCAGTCAGGGCCTTGAAGAGCAAATAAAGTCGATTCCCTTTGCTTTTTAGAGATAACATTATAGTAGATCCTCACACGGAACTTCCATGGGGACATGAAGCCACATTTTTCACATGCTGAGGTTTATATCCAGAATCCATGTCAGGTGGACATAAAAATCCAGCCCGATATTTACTTGCCACTGGAGACACATGTTAGCTAGTGAAGTCTGCACAAGAGTCAGAGAGGTGGATAAATCCTTCAACTTTGTTAAATGTGGAATAAAGGAGAGAATAACTTGAATTAAATTCCTGTGACAACTGGAAATGATGTCTGGCTGTGCCTCTGTACCTGATTTTTGCATGAAAATATTCTCTTTGTCCCTATCTGGTGTTCTTCTTCAAAAAGGAACCGAGGTTAAAAAGCAGGCAATAATGTAAGATTTTTAAGCAAACAGTTCAATATTTCCTTTAAAATGTTCTCTGTATTCAAGAGCACTTTGATATATATCTTTTTTCAGGCTTTGAAACTGTACCTCTTTTTAAAAAAGATCAGCCCTGATTTTGGTCTTTTGTTCCTTTATGAGCTTTGTCCCTGACTTTTTAATGAGGAGAGAGTTGAGAGACATGTTGCGAAAGGAGAGAAAATAAAATAAAAAAAAATAGTAACAAAAACTTGCAAACTGTGTTAAATACACCTTTTGATCATTATGTTTCACATAAAGTTCGCTATGAAGATCAGTATTGAATTATACATTAATTTCAATGCTAAATAACTCTTCTATTTAAAAAAATCTTAGTTTTCATATAAAGTATGGTAATTAAAAGTGAACCAAAAGAGGCAGCAATAAATCAACGTGCACAATGCAGTAAAATATTATAATTAATATTTAACTTACATTTTGATTACTTTTAGAATAAGTACAAGAAATATCAATTAGACTATATATTCAAACTTTGCTGCCTTTTTCCCATTATACTGTGGAAAGGGGCTATTTTTAATTCTGGATATTGCATACAAAATAATACATGGTACCTAATTAAATATAAGGCTGCAATTCAATTGAGAGTTTCTGCTGATGTCATAAATAATAAGAGCACAGCTCAAGGTATCAATGAACGGCAGCCAAACCCTGAGATTGAATTACAACTTCTGCATTCAGTCTGTGGATCTGTATTGTTATTTGTAATAGATGAAAAATGATTATTATTATTTTTAAATACAGACAAAAAGGAGGAAATTTGAATTCAAAATCCGTGACTGGGTAGTACAAGATTAGAACTCATGTGATTATACGGAACACAGCCTACTGGAAATTGAAATGTACAAATGTGCCAGTGAGTAATTCCATATTATCAGTCTATATTCTGTATGTGAATTTAATGGGGTTTATTTGTCAGTCTGTGGGCCAGAAGTCCCATTTATGGGCACAGTTTTTGCCCACAAAATGAATTGTGGATGTCAGTCTAAAAATTTGTGTCTCTAACTATCTGATTTGTGCCCACAATCTTGGTGCTTGAAGATGCAAGTAAGATTTATACCCACAATTCATTTGTGGGCACAAAAATTTAGGCATAAATTTTGCAGGCCAAACTTGCCACTATTCTCAAAAGGTGTGCAGGACTGAAGTCCTGCAACCTGTCCCAAGTAGGCTGAAGGGAGTGGTGAACTTCCATCCACCTGCACTTCATCTGCTTAAAAAACAATTACTTGTGAATTTCATCCAGTGTGAATAAGCATTCTGCATTCACAGGGACCTTTCCCATGGCTGACAATACACATTTCAGGTTATAAAATATAATTCCAGAAATTATGAAATTTACCCCCAAATAAGTGACCTTTTAATAACCAGAAATATTTTTATTTACCACATTGGATCTTGGTTACATTCTGCCAGTAAAGAGAAGACAGTTTATCAACATGAATGCTTCCTTTCAACAAATTTGCTATTGCTACCACATTGCAGGACAATAAGCCACTTGAAACAAACCTTGGGAAGCCCTAGAACAGTTGGGGCGGAGCCAAGGTTCCACCTGCTGACCACACACCTGTGCAGGAGAGAGAGCGGTTGCTCTGTGTGAGCATCCGAAGAGTCACAAATTGGCCCTCATGTTTTGCTGTCTGTGAAAATGTTGCTCATTGTGTCACTCAAGCAAATGCCTTGCTGCTTATATTTACCAGATTAGCGCCGATGCAGATTTGCCACTCCAAAAACCAATAGGAATTTCAAGCAAAAAAGAAAGTTTTTATCTGGTTTATTCTAACAAGAAGAGACAGCCAAGCAACCCTAAATATATACAATTTATCTTCCTGTAAAATAGTGATTTATTTTTATATGTGGGAAAAGAAGATTACTGTTAGCTTTCTTTTGGATGTTTTTATATGAGCTGGTGTTACTAAACAGACCAATTTAACAATCTTTGCTCTCAAAACACCTTTTTAGCAAAATAATATTTATGTTGTAAAGTAAGATGTGTCTGGATGATATTTGCATGCCATTCATGCTGTGTTTTAAAGATGGGGAAAAATTCTTGACCCTCCCATATACATGTGGATATGTCTAAAGTGCTCATGGAAAAGTAGATGATCCAGCCTACATGGTAGCTAAAGAGAGCTACAGAAAGTGTTTACTTTCACACTTGTTACCTGAAAATGACTGACTGGACTTATACCAAGTATTTTTTGATCAGCATTTAATAGAACTGCCAAAGTATGAAGGAGACCTTCAGAAGGTAGATACAAGAAGAACAATGAGAACAAATTGCAAAGTTATACTGTGAACTTGCATTATCTCCTATTCCATGGAATATATATCTCAATATTCTACATCAAAACATTTGCCTGGAATATGTTCTGCTGATGAAACAACCCCGGCATAGATACAGCTGCTTCTATATAAGTGACAAATAGGTATTTCAATTTGTAAAATATATGCTTATATTGATAGGGGGAAATGTGGATCCCACAGTGATATTTAGAAAATGAAAGCAGCTGTCTATGTCCCCAGGCACAGATAACACTGTAATAATAATCTTGCTCCATGATAAACTACTCGAGATGCCTAAGAGATACCACTCTCCCATCCCTCCATTGATTCTGAGTTACTTCAAAATCTGTTTCTTTACTTTTTTTCCCAACGGGCTGGCACATTGTTTCATAAGGAATGAAATGGCATAATTGTGGCACCTGCTGCAGCAGCTCTTGAGCTTGATCTTTCTTAGCTCTTTAAGTGGAAGAGGAGAAGGTCATGAACATCCTTCACCATTATCACCATTTTTTCTCAGACTGGCAATCAGTTGACTTTGCATGGATGTAGGGCTAGCAGATGGAGCACAAGTCTAGCTGTTTCAGCACAGGTTTTAGCCTAACCATTGCTTCAGTTTATGCTGCTGATAGAGCAAATATAGCTTTCAATATACAGGGTGAAATTCTGGACCCACTGAAATCAATAGGTATTTTGTCATTGACTTCAATGGGTATATTTCATCCACAATATTTATCAATAAGAAAGAGAAGGTTCCATGCATCGGGTGATGTTGACTTCTGAAGCTGTTCCACCTCCAGGTGAACATAACACTTCAAATGGACCGTCGACGCACAAAAACCTTCTCACAAAATGCGGGGGACAAGGGTTCATCTATCTCCTTCTCATAAAGTCACGGAGGTATATTAGGAACAGCACTGCCTTGCCATTGATTTGGTGCTGGGCAAGGGATATCTTTCTAAGCTCTACACCAGGGCAGAATAGAGGGCCAGTGGAGAACAGAGCATTTGTCCCCTTATCTCTGACTTCAGAAAGCAAGCAGAGAATGAGCAGTAGTGTAAGAAGTAGCTCACTCTCAATGTGAAATACCCCTAGTTGTATAGCAGAGAGTGGAGAAGCAGCCATGTAGACTCCCCTTATTCTGTCTGTTCTCAGAACAGAGGGGGCGGAGTAAGCAGAGACCAGATCTATGCTCTAACTTAGCGGAAATCCTCCAACCCATGGAAGGAACTGACCACCAGACAAAAGCCTGGGTTCCCAGCAGCCTAAGCCTGGGATAGACAGTGTGATTAGTTTGTCTCTAATTATTCATTGCTGTACACTTTGGTGACCTGTTGCTTTGTACAACTTAGCATTCTTATGAAATGCACACAGCCGTTCTGTGATTCTTATATCACGTATTAGAGACACAGGAATTTTGCACATTTGTGAACACCGCAGTATTTTTCACAGCCCCAGAGCTCCAGTAAGCCATGCCAATGATTGAGATTTTGCTTTGTCTATGTACATTTTTCCAAAAGTCCTTGCTGGTTCTGAGAAGCTAAAAATCTGATTCTCTGTTCTTGTCAAACATAATTTTTTCTTTCTTTTCCCCCTTTCTGCTGCCAACATTAGGAATGAATTCCACTTTTTGTAGCCAACAAAGGGGCTAACAGGTACAGAAATTTACATTGATCAGATAGTTTTTCATAGGCTGTCACATTAAAATACTATTGTTCTTGTGACAAGAAGTTTACTATCACGAGTTAGGAGAGACTCATTCAATTTTTTTCCTGTGATTTAAGGCTAATAGCCTATACACGTCGCTGTTCAGGAACAAGTAGAACTGGTATCAAATGCAGAAAATGACGTTTTAGGTTCACATGAAGATGTCAAAAGGAAATCATAAAGATCCTTTACACTATAGGATGGAACTTTTTGAAAGCTACACAGTTGTGTATGAAATCTAATCCACGCCCTGGAAATTCCAACATAAAATGGCACTGGAAGTGAGAAAAGCAGATCTTTTTTTCAAGAGCTGTATTTTTCTAACACAGAAGACAGCAAAGTATAATCAGTCATGGTCAAAACCCTGCCAGTGAGTATTACTTATTTAGCCTCATATTCCAGGTGACTCACAACTTGTCTACCTGCCAACATCTGAAAATAATAAGTTATAGTAAAGTTATTAACTAGAACTATGTGAACTTTGAAGTAGCTACATTTAAATTAAATATAAACATACAAAACAGCCTGAGGCGAATGAATTTAATTCAGGCTCAGGCACTTAACTCCATCTTTGTTTGTTTGTAGTTTTTTCCCCCTTCCTCCTCCTCCTATGTGGTCTTCTAAGACGAATACTTAGATGTTGTTTGGGGGCAAAGATTGTATCTCTCTGGTCTTTCAATCAAAACCACATAGTCACTTTTCCAACGAAACAACTCTCAGTGCAGGGCTGGCTTGTAATGGATACTGTGTAAAATCAATTCTTAGCTGGTGTAAATCAGCATCTTTCTGTTGAAGCTGATTTGCACCACCTGAGGATCTGGCTTTAGAAAGTCCTATCCCCATGCAACTTTTGTAGCTATATGGAGAACCCCTTCATATTCCTCACTGTCAGAAATAAATTGCTTACTGGCTGCTTTAATGACAACATGGTGCTCCCTACAGGAGTTTCCTGCTCATTTTAAAGAAACTTAGAAGCCTGGTTCTAAAAGAAGGAATTGAGGAATCATCTCTTGCTAGATTTTTAAAAAGCAGTAAGCTACTTTACCACTGACTGAGTTTGTCAGCTGGTCTTGATGGATTGAAAATGTGTCCAAAAATTATATAACACTTCAATGAGCTTGTTTAGAGAGGCCAGCTCATTTTTAGCATTTTATAGTGTTGAAACTTCCAAGAGCTTTGAAAACGGAATCAAAGAGAAATATACTAAAAATAAAATTTGTGCCTGGGAATGGAAAGGGGGAAGAAGTAAGGAGTCCTCAGAATTAGACCCCAGCACAAGGTAACAATAGACACAAAATATGAAAAGTATCAGTTAGCTAGCTTGCAAAAAGAAAAGAATGCACAATAGCACAACAGTGAGTTCACCTATTATATAATTGGAGGTTGCGTGTACATGTGCAGACAAGAAGACAGAATGAAAAGCCTCCTTGAGGAAATCCAAAACTTGGCAGGTTTGGCCAGGTACGGTATGAGGCTGGTAGTGTCTAACAACAAAAAGAAACAGTCTGTAGCTAGGTTTCAGAGTAGCAGCCGTGTTAGTCTGTATTCGCAAAAAGAAAAGGAGTACTTGTGGCACCTTAGAGACTAACACATTTATTAGAGCTTAAGCTTTCGTGAGCTACAGCTCACTTCATCGGATGCATTTGGTGGAAAAAACAGAGGGGAGATTGATATACACACACAGAGAACATGAAACAATGGGTTTATCATACACACTGTAAGGAGAGCGATCACTTAAGATAAGCCATCACCAGCAGCGGGGGGGGGGGGGGGGGAAAGGAGGAAAACCTTTCATGGTGACAAGCAAGGTAGGCTATTTCCAGCAGTTAACACGAATATCTGACAGATTTCAGAGTAGCAGCCGTGTTAGTCTGTATTCGCAAAAAGAAAAGGAGTACCCGTGGCACCTTAGAGACTAACAAATTTATTAGAGCATAAGCTTTCGTGAGCTACAGCTCACTTCATCGGATGCATCCGATGAAGTGAGCTGTAGCTCACGAAAGCTTATGCTCTAATAAATTTGTTAGTCTCTAAGGTGCCACGGGTACTCCTTTTCTTTTTAAGAATATCTGAGGAACAGTGGGGGGTGGCATACGGTGGGGGGGGGGGGAGAAATAACATGGGGAAATAGTCTGTAGCTAGGGTTTGAATCAGGCTGACGATCTCCTTGCTAAACAGCAGCTGGTTTTATTACTGCAGAACCTATGCAAAAATACAAAGGAGAAATAAGGCATAGCGAGGATAAGAAAGAAAAGACTGAGCATATTGAACATTGCATGGCAGAGCCATGCCTCTGACTTCATACAAGGATGATTTGGAGAACTGTGCTAAGGCTGCAGGTTTTGGTGCTTGATGGGTTTGCAGGGACATGGAGTTCATTTCCCGAGGGATTGGAAGGAACCCAACTGGTGTAGGCTGGCCTTATCTCTACCCTCCTCAGCTTGTTCCTAATTAACTTCGATGTCTTGGTGTAAGGAATGGCCTGCCCAGCAACCTACTCATTTCTTCCTGGGAACGGGTGGCCCCTTCTTATGTCATTAGTGGAATCATATGGGTTTCATGTGAAGGCCAAGATTATAACAGGGTTCAAAAAAGAACTAGATATGTTCATGGAGGATAGGTCCATCAATTGCTATTAGTCAGGATGGGCAGGGATGGTGTCCCTAGCCTCTGTTTGCCAGAGGCTGGGAATGAGTGACAGGATTAGGGATCATTTGATGATTAGCTGTTCTGTTCATTCCCTCTGGGGCACCTGGCATTGGCCACTGTCGGAAGACAGAATTAGGGTTGCCAACTTTCTAATCACACAAAAAGAACACCCTAGCCCCGCCCCTTCCTCGAGGCCCCATCCCCGCTCACTACGTTCCCCTCCCTCGGTGACTCGCTCTCCCCACCCTCACTCACTTTCACTGGGCTGGGGCAGTGGGTTGGGGTGTGGGAGGGGGTGAGGATTCTAACTGGGGTGTGGACTCCGGGGTGGGGCCAGAAATGAGGGGTTCAGGGTGTGGGAGAGGACTCTGGGCTGGGGCAGGGAGTTCGGGTGCGGGGTGGGGAGGTGGGGCCAAGGGATTTGAAGTGTGGGAGGGGGCTGTGGGTAGAGGTAGGGGGTTGGGGTGCAGGAGGGGGTATGGGCTCTGGGGTGAGGCCAGGGATGAGGGGTTCAGGGTGTGGGAGGGGACTCTGGGATGGAGCATGGGGTTGGGATGCAGGGAGCAGTGAGGGCTCTGGCTGGGGGTGCAGGCTGTGGGGATGGGCCTGGGGATGAGAGGCTTATGGTCCAGGAGGGGGTTCTGAGTTTGGGGGAGGGGTTCAGGGCTGAGGCAGGGGTTGGGGTGTGGGCTTACCTTGGGCGGCTCCTGGTCAGCAGTGCAGTGGGGCTAAGGTAGGCTCCCTGCCTGTCCTGGCTTCACGCTGCACCCTGGAAGCAGCCAGCCAGTCCAGCTCCTAGGCAGAGGTTCTGCAGGTGGCTCTGCACACTGCTCTCACCCGCAGGCACCTCCCCACAGCTCCCAGTCAATGGGAGTGTGGAGCTGGTGCTCAGGGCTGGAACAGTGCGCAGAGCCCCATGGCCTCCTCCACTTAGTAGCCTGACCTGCTGGCGACTTCTGAGGTGCAGCACGGTGCCAGGACAGGTAGGGACTAACCTGCCGTAGACCTGTAGCGCTGCCGACCGAATTTTTAAGGGCCCGGTCAGTGGTGCTGACTGCAGCCGCCAGGGTCCCTTTTTGACCGAGTGTTCTCTCCCCAAGCTAGTGCACCAAAAATAGCAGTGTAGATGGGGGCAACATGGGCAGGGGCTATAGCTATCCACCTGGGTACCAACAGCCTTGACCCCTCGGTATGTACTCAGGTGGCTATCCCAAACCACGGCCCAGGCTTCCCCAAGCTACACTACTATTTTTAGTGCAATAGCTCAAGTAGTGCTAGTGAATGTCCATCTACCTGCACTGGAAAGCGTGCTCCCAGCTGCAGTGTAGATGTACACTGAGTGTACCAACATTAAGTGCTGGAGATATGAACTATAAAATATGCTCTGTTTGTTATTCTACAGAGGATATGCTAAATTTGTGTCACGGAGAATTTTTTTAATATGGGTGAGGAGAGATTACTGGAAAAATTCTCCCCTAACATGAATTTAGCAGTTAACACATTAGCAAGACCTTCCTGGACACTACTTATTCCCACTCAAACTGCTAAATCTGTCTGAGCTATCTTGTGTCTGGTGAAGGAACCATGTCACACCAGCCAGTCTTAGCAGAGATGTGAATGTTAGTGAGCTCTGGAGCAACAGCCAGAGCAATTTTTACTGATGCTTCCTAGGGAGATGGTTGCTTTGATTTGCAGACTTCTCCTCCAGTGGAATTTCCATCCTCTTCAGTGGGAGTTCTGCCAGGCGATGGTTTGCAGGATTGGGCTTGTGGGGAAAGCAGAGCATATGGAAAGATGGGTAGGGAAGTATGGGGTAATGTTTGTGGACAGTACCAATCACCCAGTTCGGTGAATCATCTGAACACATGTTCACTCACCACTGAAATGCAGTCACTTCTGGGATGAAACATAGCACCTGTCAAATGCAAACAGCAATGCTGCACAACAGTTTAGGATCAGAAGTGATAAATATATTTTCCCATTGAAACTGCAGTGGAGGGGGTTTTGGTAGGCAAAGTGTAATCACTCAAGGTGGAACTTAGTCAAGGCACTGGGTTTCAACATCCCGTTCTTCTGAAAATGACATTATGGAATCTGTAATGAATATGGGTGGTCAGGACTTCAGTATTACATCTCATCTGAAAGTAAAATTCTTTACATGCCAACTCTTTCTTGAGAGAAAATGTTAAAAATAAAATAAATCCCACCCCTTTCAGTGATTATAAACCTCAGCCTGGGACTCTAACCTCTAGTACATGTCGCTTATAAAACCTTGACAACTTTGATTTAGTTCTTCAGCAGACACCCAATTTATTCACTGCTTAATTTCAACACAGATTTGCTGTGTACATATACAACCCCATTATTTAATAAAGTATTGTATTGTCAGGACTTGGCCAATCACCCCTCTCACCACCCCTGGCCAATGTACTTTTTTCTTCTTCTCCTTTTCCATACCCTCACTCTCTGTCTGGTTGTTTTCTCTTCATAGAATATAAGCTCTTTGGGGAAGGGACTGAGCCTTCATTTGTGTTTGTATAGCACTAGCAAATAGTGGGTGCTACTGGAAACAGAAAAACTGCATCATTGTTATGCCTTTTTATTTGGCAATTTAATACAATTCTCATAATCTGCAGAAGTTTCCAGCTCATCTGATAAATGTAACTATGATTGTGATTTAAGCCCCAATCCCGCAATGAAGTCAATGGGGATCTGCACAAACACAGGACTTCACCCACATGGAGTTCCTCACAAGATCACCCCACATCTGTAAATATTTCCAGATTATTTTAAAGCTAAATATTGGTAGGTACAGCATTAACTCTCAGGTTACTGTTTTCTGTAGGCAAGTTTCTCTCTCATTGTATTTCATATTAAAGCGTACTTGAAAGGCAAATGCTTCTGTGCCAGTTCTTTTCATTTTAAAATATAAAGTATATTAAACCTCATGACTTATATTTATTGTACAATGGATGCACATAAAATAATTGACTTCATTAGGTGTTTGTCCATAAAGGACTCCAGGTTCCGGCCCATTATTTCTGAAGATGCATTTGCTCCTTGAAAGCAAGATTTCAGACTCAATGTTTAATTTGTATTTATTTATGTGGATTTTATTACATAAGCTATGCAAAACAAAGCTTTGCTCACCACTATCCAGAACCATAAATTTTGATAAAAGAAAAGGAGTACTTGTGGCACCTTAGAGACAAACAAATTTATTTGAACATAAGCTTTCGTGCTTATGTTCAAATAAATTTGTTAGTCTCTAAGGTGCCACAAGTACTCCTTTTCTTTTTGCGGATACAGACTAACACGGCTGCTACTCTGAAACCTGTCATAAATTTTGATATACGTGTTAACGTTTGAATTAGATTTTTGTTGCCAAACCAGATTACAGAGACACACAAGCACAAAAAAGCATCCTGAAAAAAATCCCAAACAACAGCTCACAGCCAGTTCCTTTTAAACAAACCAACCAACCAAGCAATACATGACATGAAAAGTGATAATTTATGATTGTGTCCAAGTAGTGTCTGAGATACTGTGTATCATTTCAGTTTTAGCATTAGGCTTTATAGCCACCTGGGAAGAAACAAACCATTCCGAGTACAATATTCACGATGTCAAGTAAATAAGGCAAAAACAATTTAAAGGGTCTTGTAGAGATGGGTTCAATCAACACAACTGAACTTTGGTGAACTTCTGACCCAGTTCCCAATTTAAATTTTCTTTCTCTGAACCATACACCCAAAACCAAACGCCTCTGAACTTGGGTGAGGTTCAGGTCCAGATCTGGATCCAAACTTGTCAGCTCAATCCCATTTCCATGAAATATTGTCATTTTGAGGCCCAATCCCACAAGCATGTATGTACTTCACTTTACTCACATGAGTAGTCCCATTGACTACTCAGATGCATAGAGGTAAGCACCTGGGTAGGTGTGTGCAGAACTAGAGCCTGAGGGCCACATTTACAAAAAGGATGCCTAAAGATGCAAATGGGCACCTAGTGGGATTAACAAAAGCATCAATGGGAGTTAGGTGGCTAACCTTTTTCAGTGTTTTTTAAATCCCACTAAGGCACCTACCTGCATCTTTATACCCTAAATACTAATGACCAGATTTACAAGGTAACTAAAGTTTAATAAACTTCAGGGGCAAATCTCAAGAACAACATTCTTAGATCCATCTGCAAAGATACGGAAGTTTTCAAGAGAGTTATTAAAGTCCTAGCAAAGAACAGGTGCAGAATACAAATCTCTCTCAGTGAGGGGTAGATATTGGTTCATTCCTATTCATGAACTGTGTATTATTTATACAATGTTTGTGGGTTTAGCAGTTCAGTGGAGTTTTTTTAAACAAATGTTCATGCTCAAATAACTTTGTTAGAACCTTATCCATCCTATCTTTATCATCTCAAGTACTGTAGGTAATTTTAAAGGTTTGCCAGACAGCCTCTCAATCTGCTTTCAAAACATTTGGTCTAGCATGGAACATAGAATTCTCTCTTAAGGAAGTAATCATAAAATGTATGAAAACTAGAGTCTGCATGATGGAATCCTCCATATCTTTTCTATCCAATTTGCTGATGAGATGAAAATACACAACAGCAATTGCCATACTAAATCCATCCAGTCCAATAGCCTCTTTCCAACAGTGGCCAATATCAGAAGTTATCTGTCTAAGGTACTTGTACAGTCCCCAATACCATAGTACCTGAGCACCACCTTCCCATTTTCAATGTATTTATCTTCCCACCCCCTACGGCACGGATGTCCTTTTATCCTGTTTATATAGATGGGGAATTGAGGCACAAAAAGAGAAAGTCAGGCAGGAAGGTTATGGGAAAACAGGGCACTGAACTTGAGTCTTCCCCGGCTAGCACCCTACTGTTACACCAAACTTCTTCTCAGTAATCAGTTATGGATTTTCTCCCATGGGGGAAAGTCTTTCCTAATCCTCCCTACTTTTAGAGGTTGGCTTATGTCCTAAAACACGAGGGCATATTTCCTTCCAAGACTCTTTATTTTTATAAACTTTATTTTTGTAAACAATTCCAGATATTCCGTTTATCCATACAAATGTCCAATCAGTTTCTTGAATCCTGCTAAGCTCTTGGCCTCAAAGAGTTCCACAGATTAATTGTACACTGTGGGGAAAAGAATTAGCATTGTAACCACAGACGAGAATAGGAAAACTACAGTAACTGTCTCTGTCTAGTTTTCTTAAAAAACTCATAAGACATTACTACGCAGCTCTCCTCAACCCTATCCACACCTCCCAAAATTATAGAAAGTCTAAATTACAAGAAGCACTAAACATCTAAAACTTTTAATTTGTCTTAGTCATTCTTGTTTGAGGAAAACCAGCTTGGAACCGGATCAGAATTCTAGTATGTGTAGAAGACTGCTGTTGCTGGTTGGGTGTTTTTATGTGTGTGTGTGTGTGTGTGTGTGTTTGGGGGGGTGTTGTCTATGCATTTTGGGTGCCAACTCACATGACAAGTTTCACTTGACATTATCTGATTATGGTAAAAATATTAAACCCCAACAGCTGAAGTTTATAACAGAAATGCCCACAACCTTAACTGTAGCACCAGCAATTGAATCAGCTTAATACACCATCATTGGACCCACTTAAGATGCATTTTGACGATCTGGCTCACTTCTAACATGCTGTCTTTAGTGATAGCCAAGTATTAGAGCTCTCTTGATTGTTAAAATGTTTTGTCTGAGCACAGCTTAAATCTGCTCATCTCATGAATGCCATCTGAGGACTACTTAAAAGAGGGAGGACTTTAAAATTTTTTTAAAAGCCACAGTAACTACACAATAGTTGTGTGGCGAAGGTTTGTGAATGTGTAGTCTATGAATAACAGATGGTGGTAGTGTTCTCTTAATAACTTGTTATATATAGTGAAATTCATTCACTATTACCTCCATTTTACAAATAGGGAACTGAAGCACACAGAGATATGTGACTTGCCTAAAGTCACATAAAGAAGTATGTGGTAGAACGGCATATGAAACCCAAGTCTGGGTTGTAATGTCTTCAGGGCAGGGACCACCCTTTGTTATATGTTTGTACACTGCTCAAAGCAAGGACCTTGTTCTATGACTGGGGCATGAAGGCACTAGTCCCATACAAATAGCATAAAATAAATAATAAAATAATAATAATAATAGTAATAATGAAGAATAATGTCATCTCGCTCAAAGTCTTGGGTCTTAACCACAATACCATTCTTGCCTTTGCTAGTATAAGCACAAATGGAAGTTTATATCTAGAGGGTGAGATTCACACAAGGTGATGCAGGTGCAATTAACATGCTCTTGTGTTAGCTGGTTTCCTTACTTTCCAAAGGGGAATTCAATGAGAGGAAACAGCAGGTGATATTGCCACCTGCCCTTGCTCAGGGTTTTTGCCATCTTAGAGCAGGATTTAAGTCAGCTTAGGCTACACAGAAGCTCCAGCAGTGAAGTCAGAGGGAAGACACTGAGGGCATGTCTGCACTGCTGGCCAGATTGACAGGCAGCGATCGATCCAGCGGGGGTCGATTTATCGTGTTTACTATAGACATGATAAATCAATTGCCGATCTCAATAGTGTTGACTCTGGTACTCCACCTCAACAAGAAGCGGAAGGGGAATTGACGGGAGAGCTTCTCCCATCGACACATTGCAGTGAAGACACCGCGGAGAGCAGATCTAAATACGTTGACTTCAGCTATGTTATTCGCATAGCTGAAGTTGCGTAATTTAGATCTATCTCCCCCCCCATCATGTAGACCAGCCCTTAGTCACTGTATGCCAGATGCCCTGACCACATCCCTTACCGAGCCAGCATTGCCCTTTTTTGGGCAAACCTATTTCCTTTGGTTCCCCCGTTTTCTCCTCCGCTCCCTGCAACAGAGGAAATTATGACTACGTTCTTCCATTGCAGAATCCACACAATTAACTTTCTGCCACCAGGGGTCATTCCTCTTTACATCGCTCCACTGGCTCCCTCTTCTCTGTCACATCAAACAAACTGCTTGTGTTCAGTTTCAAGGCTTTTCATGGCCCATCCCTACCCTGTCATCACTTGTTCATTATCAAGATGTTGACTACCTCCTCTAGTTGACCAGTGAATAAGTCACTTTGTTGTGATGCCTACAAAACAATTGACAATAATTAGGTCATTGGTGCACTGATACCCCCGTCGATCAGACTGACCAATATTCTCTCATTGTTTCCTTCTGCTCCTCCATTTATTTGTCTGTATCCAACTGTTCTCTTTTGGTTTAGACTGTCAGCTGTTTGGGTCAAGGACCATCTTTTTCTTCTGTTTGTACAATACCTAGCACAATGGGGTCCTGGTCCTAGACTAGGGCTTCTAGGTGTTCTGGTTCTATGGTTATAACAATAATACTACTAGGTACAGCAGCATGACTGGGGCCTATGTATACAAGTCTCACTCTCTTACATATACAAGGAGAGAACAAAAGACATATCCACAGACACGCATATTAGATAGACACACTATCTGCTATACACAAACACACGCACACACTAATCAACATGAATAGCTTTACAATTTTCCCTCTGCAAAAAATTATATACATAAAATTGAGAGAGAGGTGAAGAAAAAGATATATTTACTCAAGATCTACATCTTATAATAATACCTAACTTAAATTGTTCAAATTATCCTGTAATGACTCTTTTTTTCAATTGGTTAAAATTTCTATTGTAATATTTATCTGTGTACAAAGTACAAAAATGACAGGCTTTGAATTGTTTCAAATTAACAGCTATAAAGTGTGATTTAAATGCTTTTATTGAAAATTCATTATTTGAGAGCAGGTATTCTAATACTTCTTTAACAGCAGGATGCAACATCTTTAGTATTATGAACAAGGAGCTTTTGCCATGTAAACTCATGCAGTGAAATCTCATCCTTGATCTTCAAAGTGTGACAGAGAGCTATTGATTGGGAGCATATTGTCATTTAAATTACAATTAGGGATGGGTGAAAGGTGGTTATTCAACAATTCAAACCTTTTTTTTTTTCCAAAATGCTGTCAAGGGCAACTTAACCTTAACCCAAACACACACTTTTGAAAACTTCTGAGAGTTTCAAATATCTCAACAACCAATGAGGTGTGTTTAAAGCAACAAATCAGTACACTGCTATAAGGTACATGTTGAATTCTATCAGCGATGTAATTATGAATCCAATAAAAACTGCTGTTGAAAACTTTCACTCTCAGTTACAGGGAAATCTACCTTTGCTCATGAATTGGGGGAGATTTTCAGTTTAATATCAAATTATGTCATGCAAGTCATTTCGCTAGAATAGCTAATTACATGGTCTAAGGTCCTGATCCAACTCCCATTAAAATTAGAGGAAGTCTTGAGTTAATGGAAGTGGGAATGGGCCTTTAAAGTCAATAGTGGCACCAGACTAAGAGCTAGGGGACTTGGATTCTAATCCTGGGTTAGCCACTGACCTGTTCTGTGACCTTGGGCAAGTCACTTTACCTCTCTTGACCCTTATTTCCTCTCCCACTCTTGTTTGTTGTCCATTTATAGTATATGCTCTTCAGGACAGGCACGGTGTTTGTATTGCATCTAGCATTAAGGCATCTAAGCATGAACTTTCACAGAATCACAGACATGTAGAGTTAGAAGGGATGCTGAACGGTCATGAAGTCCAGCCTGCTATGTTGAGGCAGGACAAAGTAAATTAGATCATCCCTGACAGGTATTTGTCCAACCTTTTCTTAAAAACCTCCAATGATGGGAATTCCACAACCTCTGTTGGAAGCCTATTCCAGAACTTAACTACCTTTATGGTTAGAAAGCTTTTCATAATATCAAACCTAAATCTGCCTTGCTATAGATTAAGTTGATTAAGTCTTATCCTATCTCCAGTGGATATGGAGAACAAATGACCACAATCCCCTTTATAATAGCTCTCAACATAACTGAAGACTTATCAGGTCCCCTCCCCCTGCCCAGTCTTCTTTTTTCAAGACTAAACATGCCCAGTTTTTTTAACCTTTCCTCAGAGGTCAGGTTTTCTAAACCTTTTGTCATTTTTGTTACACTTCTCTGGACTTTCTCCAATTTACACACACCCTTCCTAAAATGTGGCACCGAGAATTGGACACAGTACTCTAGCTGAAGCCTCAAGGGCACCAACTAGAGCAAGACAATTACCTCTCGTGTCTTACAAACAACACTCATGTTAATACACCCCAGAATAATATTGGACATTTTTAACTGCATCACATTGTTGACTCCTATTCAATTTGTGATCCCATGTAACACCCAGATCCTTTTCAGCAGTTATTTGTAGTTGTGCATTAGACTGTTCCTTCCTAAATGGAGTACTTTGCACTTGTCTTTATTGAATTTCATTTGTTGATTTCAGACCAATTCTCCAATTTGTCAAGGTAATTTTGAATTCTAATCCTGTCCTCCACAGTGCTTGCACTCCCTCCCATCTTGGTGTCATCCACAAATTTTAAAAGCATCCTCTCCACTCCATTATCCAAGTCGTTATCCAAAGCCAGGTGCCCCAGAGGGAGTGATTACCTGTGCTGTTCATTCCCTCTGTGGCACCTGGCATTAGCCACTGTAAGAAGTCAGGACACTGGGCTAGATGGACCTTTGTTCTGACCCAATATGGCTGTTCTTATGTTCTTATTAAGGAAAAATGTTAAATAGTACCAGACTCAGGACCTACCCTTTTGGGATCCCACTAGATATGTCCTTCCAGTTTGACAGAGAACCATTGATACTTACTCTTTGAGTACAGTCTTTCAACCAGTTGTGCACCCACTTTATAGTAATTTAATCTAGGTTAATTTCACCTAGGTGGCATTTCCCTTTGTTGGTGTCTCTAGATGCTACCTGAAAGCACATAAAAAGATGACAAATTGGAAGAAACACAGTGAGAACATCTATCTCCATGTCATTAGATAGTGTTCTGGCAGAAGAGAGAAATATAGAAGTCACTTCAGATGGGTTTTTCCCCCCATCCTTCCTAGCAGATTTGAACTCAAACAGCTCTCCCCTTTCACAGAGGGAACAGATTACCCTGCCAAAGTAGGGAGAGCATTCTTAGTCTTGCAGGACAAACAGTTTCCCTAGTCCTCCCTGGTTTGTTTTCTTGGATGGCATATGTAATCAATTGTGTGATTAAGCAGCAGAATGGGGTTCACAAAGAAGTATATCCCAGTATGCTTTGGACTCAGGCCAATGTTCAGGTTGGAATGGAATTTTTTCCTTCACTATAGACTAGTTAATGTATCGGAGTTTTGAGGCAGTTTTTTACTTTCCTTTTCACAGCAGATAGAATAAGACCCCTTTTGCCAGGTATGGTATGTTAGGTTTTATTTTTGAAGATTTATTACAAATTTAGGTCCTGATCCAAATTCCAATGACATTAATAGAAAGACTCTCATGGACATCAGTAGGCTTTGGATCAGACCTTTGGTGGGCAAGAATCCCTTGTAGTACTAGGGAATTATCGGGCCATAGCATATCCCAATCTTCAACAAAGGGCCAGAAGTGTGTAGTATTCCTGAGGAAGTGAGGAATTTCAGACTTTTACTTAACTGTTACATCAATGTTCAGTATACATGAAAACGCAAGAATAGCAACATTGGGTCAGACCAAAGGTCCATCTAGCCCAATATCCTGTCTTCTGATAGATGCTTCAGATGGAATGAACAGAACTGGGCAATGTAACAAGTGACCCATCTCCTAATGTCCAGTCCCAGCTTCTGGCAGTCAGAGGTTTAGGGACACTCAGAGCATGGGGCTATATGCCTGACCATCTTGGCTAATAGCCATTGGTGGACCTACCTTCCTTGAAGTTATCTAATTCTTTTTTGAACCCAGATATACTTCTGGCCTTCACAACATCCCATGAATGAGACTGGATTCTAAGTTTCACTCAGAGATTGCTTGTCTGTTACATGTTTCTCTAGCCTCTATACTTCCTGTTAGATACCTGAAAAGTCCACAGGACGGCCCTATGCCACAGCATATGAGAGTTCAGGGAGTGTTGGGGAAGGGTGGAATAGAGGACGGACTTTACCACTACATTCAAAATAAGACACCTTTCATCAGAGCCCAAGCATTCACAAGAAAGGGGAGGTTTGGACTGACTTTCACAGAGCTTTTTTGAGGGAGGTGATAATTGGAAGCCCCTGTTTAACTTGTGGCCATAGAGCAATGGAAAAGGTCACATTGGACAAGTTTTTTACTACTGGGTAATAAAAAAGGGAATGTTTGGTTAAAATAAAATAACTTCAGTAAAATTTACAGCTATTCAATTTGTCCAAAGAACAGTGTGTGTAGTCTTTATTTTCTGGTTTCATGGTGGCCATGCAATGCTGGTGTTTAACACTTAAACAATGTTTATCTCCAAAGCAATTTTGTAGATCGTGTTTCTTAAATTTAATGGGATATTTAAAAAGCTCTATTAAATTAAAATCTCACTCTAAAATGGCAACACATGCTCTGGTGCATACTGTATGCTCTACACTGTTCGTTGCCATTTTAGGTGGCTTATTCTACATACATTTTTATTACGTGAATAGACTATTCAGGCAATTCCTTCTCTTCTTACTCATACAAGTAATCCTGTTCACGGCAGTGACACCACTTGCAATGTAAATCGGAAAGGATTTGAACCAATATGTAATTTTTACTAATGCTATCACAAATGTAATGAGGCAGCACAGTCTAGTTGACGCAGTCACTGGACTGGGTTCTATGCCTGACTGTGATTTTGACTAGGTGACCTTGAGCAAGTCACTTCATCTATCTCTGCCCCTGTTTCCCTTCTACCCACTATATGTCTTGTTTATTTGAAGCATAAGTTCTTCAGGGCAATGTGGTGTCCACCCCACACAAGACCTATTGTGAAGGGGAACAGTAGACCAATTAACCTATAGGCTCCACATGGAAGAAAGCCAGGAAGTGCTAAGGCCTGATTTCTGTTGGAATTCAGCTGAGGGGAGGAGCTGCGCCGGGTTTATAAAGACAGGAAGTTGGGAGCAGAAAGGAGCTGCAGTGGAAGTAGTCTGCAGGCCCTCCCTTGGAGAAAGGAGATGTATTTGGGGCTACAGTGCCAGACAACCTGCAGTCACTCCGTGGGAAGAGGGAGTTTGGGCTGGTAAACCTAGAGTGAGGGAGCCAGGTAGAGCTGAGCAGCAGGAAGGAGTCCAGGGGAAGAACAACATAGGCTGGGAGAAAGCAGGCCAGTGTTGCTAAAGATAGGATCCCTGGACTGGAACCACCCAGGTTCCCCTACCAGCCCCAGGAGGAGTGGCATGGTCATGGCAGTGAAGGGAAGACTGTCATTTTGTATAGAGGGACTTTGATACTCCAGAAGGAGAGGACTATAGTGACCTGGCTGGAGGGCTGAGTCTCGAAGGACCACCCCAAGTCGCAGAGAAAGAGAGAAACCATGAGGAAAGGAACTGAGAGAAGGGGGCGATGGACTGTGAAGAGCTAATCCCCAGACTAACCAAGAGGAGGTGCCTAGCAGTGAGTGGACCCCATGACAGACAGGAACTGTCTTTCACTAAGTATTTGAATAGTGCTTAGCCACAGTGGGGCCCGGATCTTGGTTGGGCTTCCACGGCACCACTGAAATACAACAAATAGATAATAAAATATTTATAACACAAAAAGATCCATGGTTAATATGAAAATTCAGATGCTCTTGTCGAACATTTCACTCACATAACATTTGTGCATACAGGGTTTTAGTAATTTGTGTAGTTTCCATGTCAGTTTAGGTTTTTAGCGAATGCGAACAAACTGTAGTCTATACGAGGGAGTTGGCTCTACCTACTAATACGACCTTTGTATATTGGGCCCAAATTAAAATCTTCTATTTTACATAGAATAAAATATTAAATTACTAGATTAGCCTTTTACAAATACATATTTGTTAAACTAAATACCTGTATATTAGGAAATACCAGATAATGTGCCCAGGTTGGCAAAGATCAGAAATGGTTTCATTTGATTTACAAATCATGATCATTACAAGAAACAACTGTACATACTGCTCTACTATACAAACCACAGATAGTCTGGTTGCCCCTAGAAGTTAAAGAAACTTTTCTCTAAAATTTTCACACCACACAAAGGGAGTCTAGGGATGGCAAGTATAAGCAGCAACTGCATGCATACCAGGAAATGTACAAGTCACTAAAATACTGGAAAAAGAGTAAAGGAATATTGTTTGTCAGTGCAAATAGGCAATTTATATTATCATTGCTCTAAAGCTTCCAGAACACATAATTCCTATTGTATAGGAAATTGCTAAAGGCTCCTATCGTGGTTAACTCCTATTTTGTTAACCTGGCACTTTCCAAGGTAACATGAAAATTTAGAGGCAGAACAGGTTTTTGATAAAACGCATGCAAATATAATTTCCAAATGTTTGGAAAATGAGCTCTTACTAGTCAAAGATAACTCAGGGATGCAAGATGTTTTACTGCCGCCTTGTGGACAATTTAAAAGTCTAGCATGATGCTGTTTATTTGGGTTAATGATTCATTTACAAAAACTCCCCGTTGCAGGCTACTTTTGTAATATTTGTACAAAGTATTTCTACAAATTAAAAATAAAGTGTGAGAGAGAGGGAGACTGCATTTCATTTGGGGAATAATTCTGAGTTAGGGCAAGATGCATCACTGGTTCTCACAGCTGTAAGAGAGGATATTTCATGCAGTCATATGGATTTCTAGATTCTTTTGTATCTCATGGAGAAAGTGGCTACCACCTATAAAAGCAGTTATGAAAGTTCAGAAGTTTGGTGCAGTATCAACAAGTTTAGATCCTTAATGTCTGTTGTGGCCTCGTTATTGTGCAGGTTAACAGGAACAGGATTCCTTGTCAGTTCCCCAATCCTTTCTGGTTTTGCCTAGATCAGAAACACCATTAGAATAGCCTCTCTCACTGCATTTTTTTTCCTGACCCAGCTAAAACCAGAAAGGGCAGGTGGATAGGAACATAATTTTGAAAGCATTATTAAATTAATTATTAATTATTATTATTAAAGGGGAAAAATACACAAAATGTTTTCAACCTCTACAAAATTTTGGCTTCAGATAAGATTTTGTGCAAAGGTCCTGTTCAGTTCTTATTTTACTTTAATCTGTCCCTCCACAGCAGGTCTGTCAATTCCAGCAATACTCCTTACTCAGTCTTTTTGATCATAAATGGGCTTATGCCAAAGTATTTGGATCTAGTTTTCAAAAAAAAGGTAGGAGGAGTTTGGTTCCAAGATCAGGGTTCAGTACAATCTCTGATGCTGAGAAAGCTGTAACAAATAGCCTTCCAATGTGTATCTTTTGGCTTCATGAAGTAGCACACAACAGAAAAAAAGAGGTATTTATAACTCTTATGGGCTGTGATTCCTATTGATAAATGAAGTAACAGCAACTATATAGTTAACATTTCAATCACTAATTTTCCTGGAGTAGCAATTTCAATGTTTTCTTAACAACTACTTGTTGCTCTTAGATATTTTTCAGAGCACAGAACATATTCTCAGTGGGACAAACTGCCTAACAAGCAACCAGAGGGCTTCAGAAATATTACACTCATGTACAGTACATTTTGCTAAAATTATAACCACAAATTAAAATGCTTATTTAAACGGTAAAATATTCTCAACTCCAAACCCATGAACGAAAGAGCTTTGAAGCAACTCTAACAACTATATGGTAACCATGCTGGGCAAAACAGACACTATACTCTATTCAAACCTATCAGAGTTGTAAAAAAGTTCAAATGACCTCCCTTCCATCGTTCTTCCATGCTTTGCACTTTCTGATTCTGGTGCAGACTGGAATCCGGCTTAGTAATACGCTCATGATAATACCTGTTCTTGCAAAGTTTCTGGTCCAAAATTTTTGGATTTAATAGGTTTATGCAGGTCTCATAAGGTTGCCTTAAGCATCTGAAGTTTTGGTGCTTATCCAAATCAAAACCAAAATATGAAGCTTTTGAGGTTAGTCCTTCACTAATTATGACAAGATGCTATCATTATTTGTATAGTGATAGAATGTAGAGCCCCCTCCCTTGTGTTACACACCATACACATATATAACAAAAAGGGTCCCTTTCCAAAAGATCTAAGTATAAGATGAAAGGTGGCTAGATACATGCTCAACAGGCTTTTTCTTTAAACTGGTTATGTTGACTCCCCAGTTTCAGAGATGAGAGGAGCTGCTTTAGTAAGGCATTTCTTGACATAACTGCAAGTCTAACGGTTCACGAGGTACTCCTGAACATTGGGGGGACCTCCAAAAGCTCTTTGCCTAACAGGCAAAAGTTCTGGGATGGGCATTTTGTTCTTAAAATGTTTTATTTGGTTACATATACAATTTTTAAAAGGACCCCCCAGTTTTATTTGTCCTGACACCAGAAAAAGATGATAACAGAAGGAAAAAAAGGGACACAGATGAGAATAATTAGATTCTTCCTTTTTAACAAAATATAAAAAGGTATATTACAGGATTTAGGACCATATACGATCCTAAACCTCAGAGGAGCATTCATAAAAACAGCCGCAGCAAAACTTGGGACAAAGAAACGGTATATTCAAGGTAGGATTGTTTAGGAATAAAAACAAAGGACTTTGCATAAGTGCTCACATTTGAGAAAAATGTTCCATTTTTCCTATCCTAACCGAATTTGAGTCATCAGAATGAAGTTCCTGTAAGAAAACAATTTTTTTCAATCATCTAACCTGCTGAGTTACTACAAGTTGGTCTGAATTGGTCATTTTCAACAAAGCCACTATAGATTTTTTGACTCCCAGAGTGTCCTAATCCACAGTGCTTTGAAGTGAGAAAAAAAGAATGTGTGAGATAATCTTAAAGAAAAATGTTTCCGATTTGTTTCTCTGTTGTTTTTGTCTGCCTTTCTGTATGTATTAATGTGAGGATAATAACATAGGTTTGGCTCAGCCATTTGCAATATACTAGCATATATTTGGAACACTCATCAATGAGTTCCATACCTGCAATATTAAGCTCATTTTATGGAGAATTCATTTCACTGATTTTTAATCGCAGTGCCCCGAGATTATCACTTGTTGACAGACTTCTACAGCCAAAGCCACTAAAAACTGATGTGCTTTCACTAAAATAATAAACACTTTTCACTTCCCTTATAACAAGTAGCATTTCTGTGAGAATTAGAAATGGTCTCAAATGTTGGAACAGGTAAAGAATTGTTAACATGCACTATCTTTCCGGGGCTGGTTAAATGTAGTCCTATAGACCCTCTTTCTTACCTACACCAGGACTAAAGATGACCCCTGTGGGAAACTCAGCAGCTGAAGGACCAGGTGCTCAGCTCTAGGATAATTATTTTGTAGCTGTCACAATTGGCTATTAACACTTCTTCCCTGGCCTTTCAACCCTATGTAGAGTTGACTGCACTGTTTTATTCTCTTAGATGAATCCCCCCCACATTTTGATTCCTGCTATATAGTTCTCCATGGTGGGAAACATGGTTCTTGGAGGGTAGTATATACAATGCTCTTTTAAGGTTCAGAAAGCCTTCGCTGTTGGCCATGTATGATGTCTGAAGACGGTCCTAAAATATACACAAGATGAGAAACAACATGCATCTTTTGCACACATTCAGTTTACTACAAGGTCAGGAAAATGTACAGTTGATGCTCTATCAGGGAATTGTTTTTGTTATCAAGTATACCTAAATAAGAGTCCTATAATATTAGGCCCCCATCTTCCAAACATTTATACACATGAAGAAAAGGAGTACTTGTGGCACTTTAGAGACTAACAAATTTATTTGAGCATAAGCTTTCGTGAGTTACAGATCACTTCATCAAGTGAGCTGTAGCTCATGAAAGCTTATGCTCAAATACATTTGTTAGTCTCTAAGGTGCCACAAGTACTCCTTTTCTTTTTGCGAATACAGACTAACACGGCTGCTACTCTGAAACCTGTCATTATACACATGAGTAACTCTGCTCACAGAATAGCCCTGTTGACATCAGTGACATGTAGTCCAACTACATGTGTCAGCAAAGTTACATATATGGTTAATTCTTTGCAGGATAGGGAACTTAAATGAGACAGTAATTATCAACTGTCTAAAAAAGTGATTTATAGGCATAAAAAAGTATGATGAAAGGGACATTTGGAAAGCCAATGAGTCTGAACAAAACCAATACTAACCAACCCACAGACTACATAGGGAATATTCCTTATGTGGTTTTACCAGTAATTTCCATATAAAAACACACGAATTAGCCCAATAGGCAAGCCTAACCCATAAGCAGAGATAGGTTATCGATTTTTCACAGGTACTTTCTGTAATCAACAGGTTTTTAAGAAGAAGAAATATTGCAGCTTTTTAACATCACTCAAAGCTGCATTCAGTTTGGTAGCTTAAAAAGGTTTAGCAAATTCAACACTCAGGCAGTTAGGGTTTTAGTAATGCCCCAACATAATGCCATGAAATGTTCAACAATGACTGTAAAATAAGTAGCTTTTGGAAGTTATATGTCTTTGAAGTTTCATTAATTAGTCATATCATCGGGAATGTATGGCTAAAGTAAATTACAGTGTTTAAAATATCTACTCTTTCAATGTGAAAAATGAAAGGATCCAGCTACCTTGTCTTTATACTAATGAAGATATTATTAATTGGTTTAGCAAAAACATAGATCTAACCATAATGTGCAACAGTTATTAAAGATAATTAACCACAGATCATTGGTTTGAAACATCTAGTCCAAAATGATTTCTGAAGGGCACATTATTCTATGAGATAAAATAATTAAATTTCTAACTGCTGCATAAGACAACTGTGGCATATCTAGTGTTTTAATTTCTTTTGTTCTATTCTCATGGTACTCCTCTGTTTTAGATTTTGAAAATGCTCCTAGTGTTTCACTGTGAGCACTCTGTGCAGCATGTTAGACTGAAATATTTCATGTCTGCGGAAAAATGATGATTGAAAGAAAAGGATTAAAAATGACAGCACCGTTAATAATACACACGTGTCTGTGCGCACTCACAAAATCAGCTTCTTCTCTTCTGAGGGGAAAGGGAGAGGAATGGAAATGAAATAAGTAGAGGGTTAAATAAGTTCCTATCCTAATATTAGCCACACATTTTACCCCAACTTAAAACTGCACATTTGCAAAAGGAAGAAAGAAAACCACAAATCTGAACCAATGCCAAATACTTGTAGATTAATGAATAATAGAATCCCACACAGCCACATAAAATAAAATTAAGCAAGTACAGTAAAAACAAATTGAGGCACTGGAACAGAAGGCTGTTTATTAAAAGCTATGGATTTTAGGCTTATAATTTCTGAGCCGTCTCTCATCCCACTTCCCAAAATGTCTGTGGTCAGTGTTTATCATACACATCAAAGGTCAATTTGTTTATTATTAATTTTTGGATCACATGTTTGATAATTATAGCCTACAAATGTGTACAATAGCCCAGATCTGTACCAATTAGACAGTCCTGTTTGCTTACAGCAGCATTAGGTTCCCCCACAGTGTTTTGTAAGAAAATTCATGTCCCAAAACATTCCTCCTTTGCAGCAAATTTCAGCTGTTTCACCAGAGAGCAGGGTTTAGACAGGAAAGGCAGGGAGGGAGGAAATAGCATAGTTCAGTCAAGATTAGGTACATTGGCTAGTTAATGTTGATTTAGGAAAATAAATACTGAAAAAGTTTTGTTACCCAGTGCTGTTGAGTTTGCATTGTGTGAACACCAATGACATAAGACAATATCTTATTTTATTTTCCATTCCATATTGGACTTCTAGAGTAAGATTTTATCTGTTGTGATCAAGGTATAGAATTCTGTGATTTGGTAAAAAAAAAAAATTCCTGAGAACCAGTTATGCTTTAAAAACAAAAAAGTTAGTCCCTAATACACTCAACCTGATTTTCATTTACACTAAGTTCATTTTGCACTGCTCTTGTTACATACGAGGGCTTTAAATTGGGAGTAAATATCATTTAGTCCCAATTTAAGTCTCTTTTATACTATCCGAGTGGCGTAAAGTTGCCTTAGTTTAAATGAAAATCAGGTTGATAACACATTCATCTCTGGAGATGTGTTATTTGTTATTTACCAAGCAGGGCAATGAATTTGGTGTCAAAATGTATGACCTGATCTTGCAAAAACTTATACTTAGTGTTTATTAAAGGAAATGATGTGCATAAGTCTTTACAGCATTAGGGCATCAGCCCTCTGTATTTTTTTTGTCTACACAGCAAAAAATATGGAACAATTTAACCATTTCTGGATCTTATTCTCTATTGCCTTTCTCCTTGTATAATTTGTGTCCACCCTAACCCATTTTGCATAGGTGCAGATGACTACACAAAATTCAGGGCAATAGAAAATATGAGGCCCTCAATCTTTGCAATGTCTAGAACAAGATATCTAAAAGACAGCCTAAAGAACTATAGACCATCACAAAACTCACCACCTTCTCTTCCAGGTGCAAGGTTATCTACTTTCTCTACCATAAATAGCAACATATATTTAAAAAATGATAACCCCCGAAGACAAAACAACAACAACAAAAGACAAGCTGCCAAAACAAGACATTCCGCGGCACATAGTTCTTTCTCGGCGGAATGGATGACAGAACACACAACACATAACAGAAGTTAGGCATGTTGGTTAATGAGCTACTAGAAAAAGCACTCCGAAACTATAGAGATGAACATGATATAAGATCCATGATATAGGAAAAGAATAGGCTTAAAGTGCATTGAGAAAACTGAGTGGTGAAGTTTACACAGCGTCTGCCTGCACTGCAATTTGTTGCAAGTCCCCTGCTTTCACCAAACATGAAATTTACCCTACCAATGATAACAAGAAATCCAGGCTAACAAATTTTACAGTGATCTTAAGTCAAGGGAGGCTTTTAGAATGAAGAAAATAATGCTGCAGCAAGGGGTGGGAGGGAGTCACCTCTTCCTTGGCTGTGCTATAGACTTTCTCATATGCAGGTACTGCCGAAGCCTAGCTTGCACCACTATTTTATCTGACCTATATGTTGATGTAATTCAGGTAACCAGATGCCCCAGTGCTCCAGGAATGCACAAGAAAATTATATTCAAGTGTTTGCCCTGGTTTCAATATAATAACCCAGTTGGCCATCTGCTGCTGTGCTCTAGTTGTCCCTCCCCCGCCACAAACCTCCAGGTCACTTGCTACCCTCCCCCGTCCCCCCAGCACATCCCTCCCTACCTTCAAAGATGAACTTGATATCATCTACATCTGTGCGGAGCTCTCTTGTTGTGTTCTCTGGCACACAATGAATGTGGGGCACTCTAAATCTCAGAGCATGCCAGCTGATGCACATTGAGATTTACAGCATCAGAGATTTCATTGCACAAACAAATGCTCAATGATTTGACAGGGGAGCCACCATTTTTAGAAATAGTGAAAGACCGGAAAAAACCAAGGACATGGGGGGTGAGAGAGGGAGAAGGCTTCTGAGGCAGTGGTTGGATAAGAGAAGAAGGAGGGAAAGTCATCAGCTAGTCCTCCATAACAAAGATGTCCAGTCTAATCCCCTAGCTGCCTAGGCCTTCCTTCATGCCAGCTCCCAGAGAAAAAGTAATCCAACTACACCCTCAGCTGCCAAACTGCACCTCTCCTGCTGATGAAACTCTCCCTCACCCCATGACAAACACCCTCACCTGATCCCCAGAGCAGATGTGGTGCCAAAATTGGAAAAATGGCTTCCTCAAAAACTGTCTGTCACAGCCAGCAATACTCAAATTTCCCAGGTAATACACCCCTCACCCATCAACAAATCAATCATTCCCACACTCCCAAATATAAAATTCATTCCATATATGTGCCCTCCCCCCAAAACCATCATGTCCGTATCCTCCTCACTCCCAAATTCATCATTCCAACCCTGTACCTCTTGGCCTAGCCCTTGCTTCCCCCTGCACATTACCTCAACAAGGCTACTGTAAATGGCGTCTCCTCATAGCCACTGTTCCACACAGCAATTGCAATGGCAGATGGATTGTCCCATGGTCTCTGCTTGTGTAGCCCCTTTGTGCTCTGTCCCATCTAGTGGCAACGAGACCACTTAGAGAGAGAGAGAGAAAGAGAGAGAGATTAATGAGTCTGCTTTAGAGCCTTAGCTAACAGTCAAGTGGCTTTTAGCTCATAGAGTAGAGGCTCATGCATTTAGCTCCAGAGATCCCAGGTTTGATGCCGCCGCCGATGACCGGTGTCTGTTGGCATTCCACTTGCAGCAGTGGTGTGAGGAAAATTGCCCTGATTTCTTTGGCTTTGCGGTGGTTGATCAGGTGGTGTATGGAATGGGCAAGTCTCTCTTGAATGCTGGTGATCTCCCTTAACTGGTGTGGTGTGTGTGGGAGCAGTTTTTGCCAGGATGGTAGGTGTTGGGGGGGTATCCATCTCCCCTGCTGCTGAGTGAGAGTAAAATGCTCCCTTCCTGCCCTTGGTGTCATCTCTAAGGACTCCAAGCTGGGGCTGGGAAGGTGGAGATCAATGGGGAAAGAGGAGACACAGTGCAGCAGCAGTTGGCCCTGTCTTCTCTCGTTCCTTGCAGCTGATGGTGGCTGTGAAGGGCTGAAGTTAGTCAGTGTTTTGGCTGAGTAAAAATTGGATTAGTACCTCAGACTTTGTCCCCTTAGGAAGAGGCACATTGTAGAGTGGTGCCAGCTGTGGCTTATGTGTAACTGTGAATAAATGACACAAAGACTAGTAAACCACTAAAAGCCAGACTTTTGGGAGAGAGTGGTAACTACCGCCCCCATTTGTTTTAAGCAGAAGGAGGACAAGTACCATGTACTAATACTTCTCTTCTACAACAGCCTCACTGTTTGAGACAAAGCTACTGTTCTCCAGTCCAATCCCATAAACCTCAGACATTATCAGATTCTCAGCCTTACTTCATAACTATGGACATTTGGGAAAATGGAGCAGATATGACTCTGCTGTAATCAGGAAGGTGACGATATTGCTGCAGCAGTCTTTTGTTACTGTTGTCTCTACAGTGGCTTTGGGACCTTGTCTTCTGTTGGATTTTTTCAGTAACTTCACTGCTGCTTTCCTCAACATTTTGCCATAACCGGTTCCTGGATGGCCACCAGCAGGAGTGATTCATCGTTTAGATAAATGGCACCCTATGGGAAAGTTGTTTTGGCTGGACAATGCCCTAGTGATACTAGTAGTAGCAACTACTACAACAGAGATGGCAAACATCACTCATCCAAATATTGCAGCTGTGTAAGAGCTCAAATCAATGAGAATTTTGTGAGAGTGATAAGTACTGGAAGTGCCCTGAAAAGGAATTTAACAATCTCCCTTTATTTTAAAAACTCTGTTTTCCAGTGGTGTATGCTGCTGGCCTGATTCTCCCAGCCCAGAAAGGACTAACTGCATACCCAAAGTCTGTTCAGGCCCTTCCTTCAGTGCAGTTTTATTCTTCAAACATGAAACTCACAAAGCAACAAGGAAACAAAGCTTTTTCTCTGACCTAGCCATGCTGCAGGGGTACAAAGATCTTTCGCCTTGAACAGACACAACAACCCATCTGCTGCTCACAGCTCCCCTCCTCAACTGAGCCACTTGCTGGATTTTACAATGACTTGATCAGTTTCAGCCAGGAGGTAATTGATTAGTTACAGGTGAGGCTTGGCCCAGCTCTCCTTAAAAGGACAGGAACCTTGTGCGTGACACCTGGATATTTTTTTTGGTTTTGGCAGATTGCGGATTGGTTGGGGGAAATACTCCATTTAAATCTTTCTCTTTCTTTCTTTCTTTCTTTCTTTCTTTCTTTCTTTCTTTCTTTCTTTCTTTCTTTCTTACACAGTTACCAGTACAAGTCCAGTCTTACCTCTTTCTCTCACACACAAATCAAATTATGTTTAGATCAAGACCACCATGAAATGATTACATTGCTGTTATGATCATTTCCTAATCGGGGATGCTATAGTATGATTATGTATAGGAGTTTAGAGTACTTTTAGGAAGGGCTTGAGGAGAGAGAATCATATATGTGGAAGTAGAAATAAAGCCAGAATGTTGGATGGTTTTTTATCTTTCTCTTTTTACTCACATGCAGGACATGATGGTCATGTCAGAAGCAAGTCAGCTCCTTTAGATATGTGAAATCAGAAGCTAAGGATATTTTTTTAAAACAAAAACGAAGAGAGAACAATAACCATGGCAGCATACCAGAAGCCTGTCCCTAAGCAGATGGACATGAAAGGGGACGTGTTCAGCAATTGGACATTCTTTAGATCACAGTGGGAAAACTGTGAAATTGCTTGATAAAAAAGAAAACTAAATAAAAGCGGCCACACTATTAGTGATAATGGGAAAGAGCTGCCAAATGCACCAACATTATCTGGATGTGTCAGAAACCGACCAGGAGGATCCCTGTAAAATCCTAAGTACTCCAAAAGCATTTTCAACCCACAAAAAATGTCATATACAAACAACATATTTTCAACAATTATAATCAAGAATATACAGAAACAATAGATCAGCATATTTCCAAACTGCACAAAATGGATGACAGGTGCAATTATCAAATCTTAAAAGATGAACTAATTCGTGATAGATTTGGTAATAGGAATGAAAAACACAGGTGTTCAAATGAGAATGCTCAGAGAGCTCATACTAACTCTGCCAAGAACTATAGACATGTCCAAAGCTAGTGAAGTTCATACCCAAATACAGAGTATAAAAGAAGCAGATACAGAGATAATGCTCCAAGTAGCACAAGGAAAACATGAAAATAAGAAGGACAAGTTGGTACAGATTACACAGAATCATTGGTTTTAGCTAGAACAAGTGCATACACGAACCTAGTGACACTAAACCTGGAACAACTATATAAGACAAAGCTTTACAAGTGCTTGTGTCTATCATTTTGTTAGGATGGCCAGACACCTGGGCAGAATCCCCATCTGCCTCTCAACAACACTGGAACTATCAAGACAAGTAGAGCACACAAGATAGTATCATATTATATATAAAGGTAGTTGAATCATAATACCCAGATCATTGAGGTCTGCAATTCTCATAAGAATACATCAGAACCATTGTGGAATAGAATCCTTTATCTGGGAACCAGACACTGGCCAAACATGACCAAGGATATTAGAGACCTGGTGAGCAGTTGTGACACATGGGAAAATGGAAGCCATGTAGCAAAAAGAGACAAAGAAAATATATAGTGGTCCCAACAGACTGGGAACAATTTAAGAATGGACCTTTTCACCACAAACCACACAGACTATCTCCTTATTGTAGGGTACTATTCATACATCTGAAAGCTAGAGAAACTATCAGAAATTACCACAGTGACCGTCACAAAAAAAAGTCAGCAGGCATGGGATCCCAGACTGTATAGTTTCAGACAACAGACCCCAGTTTATCTGCAGTGAGTTTGTGCGATTTACTCAGGAATGGAAATTCAATCATATCACATCACCACCATGCCACAACCAAGCAAATGGTGAAGTGAATTGGCAGTTAAAATTGCTCTATTAAATTCTATTAGTCTCTATTAAAGAAAACTGAAAAAAGCAAAGAAAATAGATGGTAAGCCATTCTTGAGTAGAGAAACACTCCCACAGAAGACATTAACAGCTGCACAG